>NC_092243.1:54000435-54005435 GCF_036320965.1 Panulirus ornatus
ATTCAAACTCACCTCCCAATTGACTTGACCCTCACCCCTACTGTACCTAATAACCTTGCTCTTATTCACATTTACTCTCAACTTTCTTCTTCCACACACTTATATATATATATATATATTTCTTTCGTACTATTCGCCATTTCCCGCATTAGCGAGGTAGCTTTAAGAACAGAGGACTGGGCCTTTGAGGGAATATCCTCACCTGGCCCCCTTCTCTGTTTAATTTTCCAAATTAAAAATAAATGAGAGGGGAGGATTTCCAGCCCCCCGCTCCCTTCCCTTTTAGTCGCCTTCTACGACACGCAGGGAATACGTGTGAAGTATTCTTTCTCCCCTATCCCCAGGGATATATATATATATATATATATATATATATATATATATATATATATATATATATATATATATAAAGTTGGTAACCGCATGGAAAATTAAACCCGAACATCAGAGCGATTTCGTGAGAATATTTCATCCTCGATATCCCTAATTAAGTGAATACTCACAAAAACACTCGTATTTACGTTCTTCATTATTGTGATTCTCAATCTTTAGCAGCTCTCTCTCTCTCTCTCTCTCCCTCTCTCTCTCTCTCTCTCTCTCTCTCTCTCTCTCTCTCTCTGGTAAATTATATGGGAGGGTATTGATTGAGAGGGTGAAGGCATGTACAGAGCATCAGATTGGGGAAGAGCAGTGTGGTTTCAGAAGTGGTAGAGGATGTGTGGATCAGGTGTTTGCTTTGAAGAATGTATGTGAGAAATACTTACGAAAACAAATGGATTTGTATGTAGCATTTATGGATCTGGAGAAGGCATATGATAGAGTTGATTGAGATGCTCTGTGGAAGGTATTAAGAATATATGGGGTGGGAGGCAAGTTGTTAGAAGCAGTGAAAAGTTTTTATCGAGGATGTAAGGCATGTGTACGTGTAGGAAGAGAGGAAAGTGTGGTTCTCAGTGAATGTAGGTTTGCGGCAGGGGTGTGTGATGTCTCCATGGTTGTTTAATTTGTTTATGGATGGGGTTGTTAGGGAGGTAAATGCAAGAGTTTTGGAAAGAGGGGCAAGTATGAAGTCTGTTGGGGATGAGAGAGCTTGGGA
Source organism: Panulirus ornatus (assembly GCF_036320965.1). Lineage (NCBI taxonomy): Eukaryota > Metazoa > Arthropoda > Malacostraca > Decapoda > Palinuridae > Panulirus > Panulirus ornatus. The sequence continues at coordinate 54,001,532 of NC_092243.1, forward strand.
AGTGAGTCAGTTGTTGTTCGCTGATGATACAGCGCTGGTGGCTGATTCATGTGAGAAACTGCAGAAGCTGGTGACTGAGTTTGGTAAAGTGTGTGAAAGAAGAAAGTTAAGAGTAAATGTGAATAAGAGCAAGGTTATTAGGTACAGTAGGTTTGAGGGTCAAGTCAATTGGGAGGTAAGTTTGAATGGAGAAAAACTGGAGGAAGTAAAGTGTTTTAGATATCTGGGAGTGGATCTGGCAGCGGATGGAACCATGGAAGCGGAAGTGGATCATAGGGTGGGGGAGGGGGCGAAAATTCTGGGAGCCTTGAAGAATGTGTGGAAGTCGAGAACATTATCTCGGAAAGCAAAAATGGGTATGTTTGAAGGAATAGTGGTTCCAACAATGTTGTATGGTTGCGAGGCGTGGGCTATGGATAGAGTTGTGCGCAGGAGGATGGATGTGCTGGAAATGAGATGTTTGAGGACAATGTGTGGTGTGAGGTGGTTTGATCGAGTAAGTAACGTAAGGGTAAGAGAGATGTGTGGAAATAAAAAGAGCGTGGTTGAGAGAGCAGAAGAGGGTGTTTTGAAATGGTTTGGGCACATGGAGAGAATGAGTGAGGAAAGACTGACCAAGAGGATATACGTGTCGGAGGTGGAGGGAACGAGGAGAAGTGGGAGACCAAATTGGAGGTGGAAAGATGGAGTGAAAAAGATTTTGTGTGATCGGGGCCTGAACATGCAGGAGGGTGAAAGGAGGGCAAGGAATAGAGTGAATTGGATCGATGTGGTATACCGGGGTTGACGTGCTGTCAGTGGATTGAATCAGGGCATGTGAAGCGTCTGGGGTAAACCATGGAAAGCTGTGTAGGTATGTATATTGGCGTGTGTGGACGTATGTATATATATGTGTATGGGGGTGGGCTGGGCCATTTCTTTCGTCTGTTTCCTTGCGCTACCTCGCAAACGCGGGAGACAGCGACAAAGCAAGAAAAAAAAAGAAAAACAAAAAAAAAAAATATATATATATATATATATATATATATATATATATATATATATATATATATATATGTACACACGAAGGTAAAACTTAGACACACCAACTGAAACAAGCCGACAAGAAGTGTCCAATCGATCTTTCAACTCGAACTTTAACCTATCAGACACATCCACCAGAAATTACACTCCCTAGACAAACTCGAATCACACACTCCCGCTTACGCTCCACATCACCCACACACAATACAGCACAACACAATTTCAACATAACCCCAAAACCTTTCATGTCCAAGATGCAACTAACCACAAAGAAAACACAAAGCACTCACTACCAGATTCCCCTGCACTCTCTGTACACAGACGAACATACAGCATCATAACACTTTATGACTTTTGGGATCGACCGATGGATGTAGCCAGGCTCCAGAGTGCTGCAGTTTCATGATGATTGGCAAGTTGAAATCTCATATTACATGACCAGATTACAAGAAAACACGAATAGTTACCCCTATTCGGTATAAAGCTAAGGTACGTGGCAACACAGACTGCAAAACTGCCTTTCTCTCCGAAACACATACACAGACATCACGCAAATGTACATTCAAACATGCATGCAAGAATCCTACACACACACACACACACACACACACACTCAGAAATGCACATTCAAACCTGCATGCAAGAATCACACACACACACACAATGACGCACAGTAAACTTGATTACAACCAGACAAATTCAAACACACACTGCTTTACTATTCTTCGTGAAGTATACTCGAAGATTAGTGTTCAAGTATCCTGGAGGGAAAAAAAACCTCCCTCGAAAAATAAAAAAATTTCCACGGCCGCTGTTGCTCATAATGATTTAATGCCACTCATTCCAGGTGGTTCCTGGCCAACTAGGCGTGGCAAGACATTTTCATCCCAGGACAAACAAGATTCTTTTTTTTTTCATTTTTTAAATAAAACCGTAACACTGGATCACGTTTTTTGTTCACTTTATCTATCAGATTAAGTCAACTATTTTTTCAGAAGCATTATCTTAATATCTACAAATTAAGGTGTTCAATTTTGGATAGTTTTATCTTCATTATTTTTCTTACCACACACACACGCACGCACACAATCTCTATCTATATCTATCCATCTATCTATCTATATATATATATATATATATATATATATATATATATATATATATATATATATATATATAAAATCACACAACCAAGGACCCTTTTATGAAAAGTGTCTATGGTATAAAAACCTGGAACTCCCTAGACAGGGGCTCCAAAAGTTACCAATCTGCGTTACAGTCAGTAGCAGTGACAGGGTGGATTCCTTTGTAGTTAAAAGTTCCTTCGCGAGACTGTAGACTCTCTCGTCAATTGACGATGATACAGCTTCGTCGAAGGTGACATGTATAGGGAATAGGGGAGAGAGAATACTTCCCATGTATTCCCTGTGTGTAGCAGAAGGCGACTAAAAAGGGAGGGAGCGGGGGGGCTGGAAATCCTCCCATCTCAATTTTAATTTTCCAAAAGAAGGAACAGAGAAGGGGGCCAAGTGAGGATATTCCCTCAAAGGCTCAGTCCTCTGGTGTGAGGTGGTTTGATCGAGTAAGTAACGTAAGGGTAAGAGAGATGTGTGGAAATAAAAAGAGCGTGGTTGAGAGAGCAGAAGAGGGTGTTTTGAAATGGTTTGGGCACATGGAGAGAATGAGTGAGGAAAGACTGACCAAGAGGATATACGTGTCGGAGGTGGAGGGAACGAGGAGAAGTGGGAGACCAAATTGGAGGTGGAAAGATGGAGTGAAAAAGATTTTGTGTGATCGGGGCCTGAACATGCAGGAGGGTGAAAGGAGGGCAAGGAATAGAGTGAATTGGATCGATGTGGTATACCAGGGTTGACGTGCTGTCAGTGGATTGAATCAGGGCATGTGAAGCGTCTGGGGTAAACCATGGAAAGCTGTGTAGGTATGTATATTGGCGTGTGTGGACGTATGTATATATATGTGTATGGGGGTGGGCTGGGCCATTTCTTTCGTCTGTTTCCTTGCGCTACCTCGCAAACGCGGGAGACAGCGACAAAGCAAGAAAAAAAAAGAAAGAAAAAAATATATATATATATATATATATTATTATATTATATTATTATATATATATATATATATATATATATATATATATATATATATATATATATATATATATATATATATATATGCACACACGAAGGTAAAACTTAGACACACCAACTGAAACAAGCCGACAAGAAGTGTCCAATCGATCTTTCAACTCGAACTTTAACCTATCAGACACATCCACCAGAAATTACACTCCCTAGACAAACTCGAATCACACACTCCCGCTTACGCTCCACATCACCCACACACAATACAGCACAACACAATTTCAACATACCCCAAAACCTTTCATGTCCTAGATGCAACTAACCACAAAGAAAACACAAAGCACTCACTACCAGATTCCCCTGCACTCTCTGTACACAGACGAACATACAGCATCATAATACTTTATGACTTTTGGGATCGACCGATGGATGTAGCCAGGCTCCAGAGTGCTGCAGTTTCATGATGATTGGCAAGTTGAAATCTCATATTACATGACCAGATTACAAGAAAACACGAATAGTTACCCCTATTCGGTATAAAGCTAAGGTACGTGGCAACACAGACTGCAAAACTGCCTTTCTCTCCGAAACACGTACACAGACATCACGCAAATGTACATTCAAACATGCATGCAAGAATCACACACACACACACACACACACACACACAATGACGCACAGTAAACTTGATTACAACCAGACAAATTCAAACACACACTGCTTTACTATTCTTCGTGAAGTATACTCGAAGATTAGTGTTCAAGTATCCTGGAGGGAAAAAAAAA
>NC_092243.1:54007935-54075435 GCF_036320965.1 Panulirus ornatus
TGCTTACTTAAATGATTTCGTTTCGTACTGTTACTGGTCGAATTAAAGGTCGCATTGAGACGGGGGCGAGAAGGGGAAGCTATGTGTCACAGTACAAATTATCTGAGCCTATGGGCATAGGCGGTTGGAGCGAATTCTTACATTGTGTTCTCTTTTTCCGGCGGATTATGCCATGGGTGTATGCGAACTTCCTGCATCACCTCACACTTCTCGTTAATACGGGGAGACATATTATATATTTCAATGACTCTATAACAATTCAATAGTAAATCAACAATTTCATCATGGTTCACGGTCTTCATGGTTAATCATCAGTAGAGCGTGTTAGCCAATCTTATACACGGTATGGACTAAGGTTAATGAGTGACGCAAAATAGCATAGAGTGCGAAATTTACCTCAAAGGGGATAGGGCAAGAAGAGAAAACACCCAAGTTATTGGAAACCACAGAGCTGTTCCCTCACTCACTCCCTTGCTTATGACGTTTTTAATCCTGACAAATGACCGTAAAAGAATCATTGATAATTCATAAGAGATAGATCATTGATAAAAGAAAACTAAGTCTAGATCATATGATAACGTTAGCTAGTCAGCCACAACGTAAGGAACTCACAAAAAAAAAAAAAAAAGAAGGAAAAATAAGATACAAATTGTTCTGGCTCATGAGTGTCTGGCCTGATGAACGTGAGCAAAACGAAGCGGTCTTGAACACAAAATGGACATCTTAGTCCAAATCCCTATTGGTTATCAATAGTTAGGGCGCCCTGCCCGAGGAAGTGACATCCTCTGGAGGGACACCGGTCCAAGTTCCCATTGATTATCAATAACAAGGGTGACCTGCTGGGGAACATCCTCCCTTTGCCACCTGGGAGGAAGCACGCACGTGCCTGCTCGTAACTTTAACCAAAAATGACCACTGGCAAGCACGCACCCAGCCTATCACGCGCACACACACACACACACACACACACACACACACACACACATTGCGCGCTGTTGGCTAGGATGAAGCAACCACACAACTGACACCACTTGTAATGGAAATGGATTTTTCTGTCGGCCTGCGTTGCATCTGTGTTAGGTAGTAATCACACGGTGTCGACTTGACCACAGAGGAAGTTGACGGGAACAGCATAGTTGTCCATGACATTTGTATTCCCTCTGTATATGTATGAGGAGAAAATATTCACACTGAGAAAATCCAGAGTACCTCAGCGAGTCGTACTTCGTATTTAGGTATACGTGTCCATCGGGATTGCGTCTTGTGCTGTAGTTCTTCAGTAGTTAACTGAGAGATATGAGACGATGACGCAAGTTCATTTTTTCCAAGATTGTCCATTAATAGGAATCTTCGAGCAAGTAACTCAAAGATAGGAATGGAAGTTGGATTTTGAAAGAATACCAACTACACTTGTATAAATATGATCTCGGTAGAACGTATGAAATATTTGAAAACAGAAAAAATGAATTATGTATTCTCTCGAGAGGTAATTGGGACTAACTTTGCTGTTGACAAAATATGATAATTGCCAATTCACATTCCAACATTAAAATGGAAGCATTACATTTTTTGTAACTAGTAAAATATAGTAGAATTGAGCTGTGGCACAGTATATAACAAGTGATCAAATTTTTTTTTTTTTCTAATAAGACATTACCTTTGCTTCGTGATATTAGAAAGTAGCCGACATAAGACACATTAGAATGCTCAATTTTGAGACTCCTTTCCACAGTATAGAATAACCATAAATCAAATGCTTGCTCACTTACTAAAGCCTTCCCCTCATCCGTCTGTCTCTTTCACACACTTCCTCATTCTCCTCCTCGTCTGTCCTCATTTCCCACACCCGTAAATACTTCAAGGTGATCTTACTCCCCCTGTCTCCCTCCTCTATAGTCTATATTCCTCTTTCATCCTCATTGTGGACGTTACCTTATGCTAACGTAATACTTATGATCTATCGCCGGACACATTCCGCATTGGATTCATCACGACAAAGAAATGATAAGAAATAAATGTTAATAGATAACTCTTGATGGTATAGTTTACCTCTGTTTGCATACTAGGTATAAATACTTTTTTTCTTGAAGCGAGCATCGTAAAAAAGTAGCCTTCCAGTTTAGGGGGTGGATGACTAGGCTATTGCCAATGATAACATTTTACCCCAGAATATAAAACTACAGACAGCAGTAGACCATGTGGATGCTGTGAGACGACCGAAACAAATGAGCTGACAGTAACTTGGTGAGAATTGGATCAGCTGAGGAGAGAGAGAGAGAGAGAGAGAGAGAGAGAGAGAGAGAGAGAGAGAGAGAGAGTTTTCCAGTAAGACTCTTCTCTCTCTCTCTCTCTCTCTCTCTCTCTCTCTCTCTCTCTCTCTCTCTCTCTCTCTCTCTCTCCAGGCCGTGGACAACTCGAGACCGCTAATCATCCACCAGCCTCTTACACTTTGATCTCGATCTAGTGCCAGTATGTGCTTGAGTCATAATTCCTTCCTTTTTCTCCCAAAACAAGATTTTCTCTCGTATGTCTGGATAGTTTCAGTTGCCTTTTCTCTCCCTACGTCAGGTTCACTTTACGATTAATGGGTGATGGTGATGTGTAGCGTGACAAATTAAGTCCCACGTGCCTGTACGCAGAGTAACCTGGTACAGAAAGCCTGTCATGGTTTTGTGCACAGTGGCTTTACAGCTGAAACCTGGCGTGTTCGTGCGCAAAAGCGTCATGCCGTTTCTATACGCAGAACGTTTTCTATTTCTACGAACATATGGAAGCAATGATAACTCCTATTAACACATGACTGGCAATACAGCTGTTTGTACCGTATGTTTTAAGCATGCGTTTCAAGGCTGTTCTGGCAGAGCACAGTGAAGAGAACTGGAAGTTTGTTATGCGAGACGTTATACTCAGTTAACTCTATGTTGTCGCTCTGATGCTACACTCGTGAGGCTCTTCTCCCCGACCAGACCCCCTGGGAATAAGGTTACATATACCCGTCTGCACTTGTGCCTTTGCCGTCTGTATCTTCCTCTGTCTCTCCTTCTTCGTCTTCTCATCTCTTTGTTCCCCTGTCTTTTCATCATCCGTTCGTCTCTTCCTGCACCCAACCAGTTGTTCGTCGTCCCTTTCGTTCATTCGTCCGCAGACTCGTTCGTGTTTTCGTCCGTCCCTTGGTCTGCTCCGTCGTTCCGTCCGTCCGTCCATTCGTGAAGTGGGCGTTTTCGCCCATCCTTCTGTATTTCCGTCTCTCCCTTTCGCCGTTTAATAAATGATCGTCCCTTCTTCTCTCCATTTCCTCCTGCCATTCGATAGATTTGTCTGATCCACTTGATTCCTTTCGTTTCTTGTAAATACCTTTTGATGATAAGGGGGATGAGTAGATCCATGGAGATCTTAGTGATCCATCAAGGTGTTATTGCAGGAGGAATGTAGCTTCTCTTATTCTTTTTCATCACTATATTCCAAAAGGCCACAATGTCATGCGAGACTCCAAGGTTCGTCAGTGAGGAATGTCTTCTGGGAAGTGGGGGGAATCCTTCTTTCTGTAGACGATATATATATATATCTCAGTAGTTCACTAACCCAGAAACCATCTTCCATCACAGATATACTATTGCATAAACAGTACATACGCCTATACATATAAACGCTTTATCTATATAATATTACCCTAGAACCACTTAAAAAACAAAAGTCCTGGTGTTACCCACAGCTTGTTTCTAAAGGCTTCTGCAACCCAGGGCTGTGCTGCTTCCAGTAGCAGGGAAATGTTTGCTCCTTGGAGACAGAAGTTCCTCGTCAAGACTGTACTTCCAGTGATCAGCCTCGTTAAGGTTGTCTCTTCATCGCGGTGTAACCTTCCTGCAGGCAGAACCCAATAGAACGTCTATACCTGCATATATATATATATATATATATATATATATATATATATATATATATATATATATATATATATATATATATATATATGTGTGTGTGTGTGTGTGTACTATCGTACGTGTGCTGGTGGTTGCTGTCCTTGGCATAGCATGCCAGTAGGTCGTGTACCGCTTGGGTACTCAGTAGTAAGCTGTACAGCTCTCAACTTCAGTGAATCGTCAAGAGAAATGATATTGGTTAATAAACCCTCGTGCGACACTCGACAACAATGGCAGTTACAGTTCACAGTTACAGTTCACAGTTACAGTTCACAGATATCATAAGCTTAGTTGCAAGAACAACACTTTGTAAAGGGAAGGAAGTGATATAAGAAGTTATATAAGATGAATTTTCTTTTTAATGATTATGTTCTGCTGGAGAGAGAGAGAGGAGTAGGAGCAGGGAGTGATTCGCGGAGTTCTCGATTGGCTGCGGTGTGATACACACAGGCACACACACACACACACACGCTAACGCTAGGAAGCGAAATAATGATACAGCATCATTGCTAGATCTTATCTTTCCACATACTGGCATTGGATATTGAAATTACTAGATGCGATATGATACTCGAGTTGATAGATGGTAAATGAGGATGTTAAGATAACAGCGATGAGACAAGACCTGAAAGAGGGGACATAATCGTGAATTAATACACATCACAAAAATTTCTGATGTAACATACCGGGAAAATGAGTTCAGAAGCCAGGAACCAGGGCCTTGTGCTGAAAGGTTTTGTGAAATTTGCATGGTACCTCAAGCCAGGAACCAGGGCCTTGTGCTGAAAGGTTTTGTGAAATTTGCATGGTACCTCAAGCCTCAAATACAAAGGCTAAGAAAGGAAGGAGAATGGTTTTACAATACACGTCACAGGGCAAAAGTGTGTCCATATAAGTGGCACTCCGGCCAGCCTTCATTTGCATGAAACAGGTATAGCAGGATGAAGAGTTAGAAATAAACTCTAAAGAAAATAGTTTAGGTAAGGCAGGAGTAATCCCAAAGCATTTTTATGAGTTCATGTAGAGTAATTGACAGTTCGGGAGAGGCTGTACGGGTTAAGGGCTTTAGAGGGAGGAATTGTAAAGGACGATGTAAGGAAATGTAGGGAAGTCGACATAACCTTTCAAGTGTTTTCACAGTTGCAGACACCATTAAGATGGAATGGGAAGGAGGCTTTGGAAAGCACAGAGATATCTAGAAAAGACATCACTAGAATGCTAAGGCGGTCTTATTTGACCAACACAAAGCACATGGTCCTAATGAGACTTCACCATGCGTTCTAAAAAAAAAAGGGCACAGGCTAGACATACCTCTTGAAATGTTGTTCAAGACGTCGCTAGAGAAAAGCAAAGAGAAAAGGAGCGAACGTCATACCTCTCCATGAGAAAGGAAACCGAGAAGAAGACAGAACTACACACGGGTTTTCCTGATGAATGTAGTCTTTCCGGTTCTGGAAAATGCACTCAAAAAGTAAATGGATGATTTCCTAAAAAGGAGAAATTACCACAGCTGGAAACAGCACGACATTTTGGAAAGGTCATGTGAAACGAAACTCTTAGATTTCTAATAGAAGTGAGCTCTTTTCTTTTTTAGACAAAAGGAAAGGTCAGGTACATTGTTTGTCTGTACTGCCAGAAAGCATTTGACGCTGTACTGCAAGGGAGATGATTGAGGAACTGGATCACCACGCAGGAATGAGAGGGAAACTCTTGCAATGGATAAACTATCTTATTGGAAGTGGACAAAGGACACACGTCACAGAAGCCTTCTCGAGGTGACTGTAAGTCACCAGTTGGGTGCAGCTGGGTTTCTGCTTCGAGACCGTTACTCTTCTTGATCTTGGTGGATAAGTTCCCAGAGGAGATGGACCATAACAGAATCAGTCTGCAGATGATGCAAAGATCATAAAGGAAGTGAAAAGTCAGGACTGTAACGACTTACAAGGGAACTTAGACTACAAAATTGGATTGATACATGATAAAGGATGTTTCAACAGAGTAAATCTAAAGTAATGAGGATGGAAAGTTTATTAGATTTAGACTACTGGAGGATTTAGAAAGGTATTGGAGTAATCATGAATTACATAATGATAAATATGATATGAATTATACTTATTCGCTGTCTCCCGCGTTTGCGAGGTAGCGCAAGGAAACAGACCCAACCCACCCACATACACGTGCATATACATAAACGCCTACACACGCACATATACATACCTATACATTTCAACGTATATATATATATATATATATATATATATATATATATATATATATATATATATATATATATATGTACACACTCATACTTGATGCCCCCATCCATTCCCGTCGCCAACCCGCCACACATGAAACGCCACTCACCCCCCCCCTCTCCCCGCGCGTGCGCGAGGTAGCGCCAGAAAAAGACAACAAAGGCCACATTCGTTAACACTCAGTTCTCTAGCTGTCATGTGTAGTGCACAGAAACCACAGCTCCCTTTCCACATCCAGGCCTCACAAAACTTCCCATGGTTTACCCCAGACGCTCCACATGCCCTGGTTGAATCCACTGACAGCACGTCGACCCGGTATACCACATCGTTCCAATTCACTTTATTCCTTGCACGCCTTTCACCCTCCTGTATGTTCAGGCCCCGATCGCTCAAAATCTTTTTCACTCCATCCTTCCACCTTCAATTTGGTCTCCCACTTCTCGTTCCCTCCACCTCTGTCAGTCTTTCCTCACTCATTCTCTCCATTAGGCCAAACCACTCTTTCTGTTACTTACTCGATCAAATCACCTCACACCACCCTCCTCCGCTCAGCCTTATCTATCGCCAATGCCTTACAATCGTATAACATTTTTGAAACCACTGTTTCTTCAAACATACCCATTATTGCTCTCTGAGATAAAGTTCTCGCCTTCTACACATTCTTCAACGCTCCCAGTACCTTGGCCCCTCCCCCAACCTGTAACTCACTACCGCTTCCATTGTTCCATCCGCTGCCAAATCCACTCCCAGATATCTAAAACACTTCACTTTCTCCAGTTTCTCTCCATTCAAACTTGCCTTCTAATTAACTTCTCTTTCAACCCTACTGAACCTAATAACCTTGCTCTTATTCACATTTACTCTCAGCTTTCTTCTTTCACACACTTTACCAAACTCAAGTCACCAACCTCTGCAGTTTCTCACCCGAATCAGCCACTATCGCTGTATCATCAGCGAACAACAACTGACTCGCTTCCCAAGCCTCTCATCCACAACACACTGCATGCTTGCCCCTCTCTCCAAAACTCTTACATTCACCTCCCTAACAACTCCATCCATAAACAAATTAAACAACCATGGAGACATCACGCACCCCTGCCGCAATCCGACATTCACTGAGAACCGATCATGTTCCTCTCTTTCTACTTGTACACATGCCTTTCATCCTTGATAAAAACCTTTCACTGCCTCTAGCAACTTACCTCCCACACCATATACTCTTAATACCCTCCACAGAGCATCTCTATCAGCTCTATCATATGCCTTCTCCAGATCCATAAATGCTACATACATATCCATCTGTTCTTCTAAGTATTTCTCACATACATTCTTCAAAGTAAACACCTGATCCACACATCCTCAACCACATCTGAAACCACACTGCTCTTCCCCAATCTGATGCTCTGTACATGCCTTTACCCTCTGTCAGTACCCTCCTGTATAATTTCCGAGGGATTTTCAACAAACTTATACCTCTGTAATTTGAACACTCGCTTTTATTCCCTCTGCCTTCGTACAATAGCATTATGCATGCATTCCGCCAATCCTTAGGCACTTCACTATGAACCATACATTCACTGAATATCTCTACCAACCAGTCAGCCAACACACTCGCCACCTTTTTGATAAATTCCACAAAGCTTTCACTACCTCTTCTCTGTTTACCAAACCATTCTCCCTGACCCCACATGTCGTAAGAGGCGACTAAAGGGGGACGGGAGCGGGGGACTAGAAACTCTCCGCTCCTTGTATTTTAACTCTCTAAAAGCGGAAACAGAAGGAATCGTGCGGATAGTGCTCATCCTCCTCGAAGATTGGGGTGTCTATATGTATGTGGATGTAACTAAGATGAGAGAAAAAGAGAGATGGGTAGTATGTTTGAGGAAAGGAAACTGGATGTTTTGGCTCTGAGGGTAAAGGAGAAGAGTGGTTTGGGAATGTCTTGGGAGTAAAGTCAGGGGTTGGTGAGAGGACAAGACCAAAGGAGGGAGTAGCGCTACCCCTGAAGCAGGAGTTGTGGGAGTATGTGATAGTGTAAGAAATTAAACTTTAGATTAATATGGGTAAAACTGAAAGTGGATGGAGAGAGATGGGTGATTATTGGTGCCTATGCACGTGGTCATGAGAAGAAAGATCATGAGAGAGAAAAGTTTTGGGAGCAGCTGAGTGAGTGTGTTAGCAGCTTTGATGTACGAGACCAGGTTATAGTGATTGGGGATTTGAATGCGAAGGTGAGTAATGCGGCGGTTGAGAGTATATTTGGTGTACATGGGATGCTCAATGTTGTAAATGGAAATGGTGAAGAGCTTGTAGATTTGTGTGCTGAAAAAGGACTGGTGATTGGAAATACCTGGTTTAGAATAAGAGATGTACATAAGTATACGTATGTAAGTAGGAGAGATGGCCAGAGAGCGTTATTGGATTGTGTGTTAATTGATAGGCGCGTGAAAGAGAGACTTTTTTATGTTAATGTGCCGAGAGGGACAAGTGGAGGGATGTCTGATCATTACCTTGTGGAGGCGAAGGTGAAGACTGGTAAAGATTTTTAGTAAAGAAGAGAGAATGTGTGGGTGAAGAGAGTGGTGAGAGTAAGTGAGTTTGGAAAGAAGACTTGTATGAGGAAGTACCAGGAGAGATTGAGTGTAGAATGGAAAAAAGTGAGAGCAAATGACGTAAGGGGAGTGGGGGAGGAATGGGATGTATTTAGGGAAGCAGTGATTGCTTGCGCAAAAGATGCTTGTGGAATGAAAAAGGTGGGAGGTGGGTAGATTAGAAACGGTGATGAGCGGTGGGGTGAAGAAGTAAGATTGTTAGTGAAAGAGAATAGAGAGGCGTTTGGACAATTTTTGCAAGGAAATAGTGCGAATGATTGTGATATGTATAAAAGAAAGAGGCAGAAGATTAAGAGAAAGGTGCAAAAAGGTGAAAGAGAGGGGAGATAAGAGTTGGTATGAGAGAGTATCATTAAATTTTAGGGAGAATAATAAGTTGTTTTGGAAGGAGGTAAATAAAGTGCGTAAGACAAGAGAACAAATGGGTACATTGGTGAATGGGGCTAATGGGAGGTAATAACAAGTAGTGGTGAAGTGTGTGGGAGATGGAGTGAGTATTTTGAAGGTTTGTTGAATGTGTTTGATGATAGAGTGGCAGATATAGGGTGTTTTGGTCGAGGTTGTGTGCGAAGTGAAAAATTATATACATATATATATATATATATATATATATATATATATATATATATATATATATATTATATGGAACATATTACAGTTAGTCACAGCTATTTCAAAGCAGTATGTGAGTAGGAGACATGTTACAGAAAGTTGACATAGTTAATTACGTGGAAAAAAACAAGTATGTCCCTACCTCCAAGTGTGGATCCCTTGGCACGTGTTTAGCTGCTGCTTCCCACGGTTTTTATGTGGAGACAGACGACTCGAGGATTGGCTGTTCTGATGCCTCCTTTTTCCTTTGAACAGCCAATCTTGGGGAGTTTCATCGTTATTTTTGTCTTTCTTTAGTAATCAGGTCTACAAACACCTGAGGAACCTTGATTAATTATTTTCTTTTTCTGGTACTTCTTTTGCTCTTAACTTGGATGTCCTTGATTGGGGGTTATATTTTGCCCATGCGGCGTCGATCACACCAAAGAAAATAGCCCCGTTTTGCACCTGACGCAACAACAACTCCCTCTCACAGAAGTGTTGGGAAATGTTGAATGATCTTGGTGGACAGGACCGCAGGCACGTTTACCCCAAATCTATCGTTGGCATTGTGGTTGGGTTTGGAAACACCGGGACAAATGGAAAGCCTGGTGAGGGAACGCGAACGGAAATGTTGGAGGAGAGAAGAAAAATGGATGAAGTTAAGACGTAAGAAAGTGAAAGAGCTTTTGTGTTTACGCTGAGTAGGACTGAAGGAGTAAGAGTGTTAGCGTGAGGTTCAGTGATATGCCAGAGGAACGAGTAGATGAGGAGAGGCGTCACGGTAGAAATGCAATGGCAGTTCTATGTGGCAACGAGAGAGAGAGAGAGAGAGAGAGAGAGAGAGAGAGAGAGAGAGAGAGAGAGAGAGAGAGAGAGAGAATAATGTGACAAGAAATGTTACATGAGAGCGGGAGAGAGAGAAAGAACGCTCTCACCTACTGATGATACTTCTAGGGCAGAAAGTGTGTGTGTGTCTGTATTAGAACGTTATTGAGGAACGCGTACGAGAGTTGCATCAAATATGCCCCACAGATGCGCATCCTCCTCCGTGTGGGGAAACATTTTACCTTTTTATTCGTGTTCCTTTGTTCCAACACATAGTGAGGAGCGATGGCTCGCTGCTCTTTGCGGCGAGGTAAGAGTTTCTTAAAATGCCTAAGAATTCGTGTTAGAGGAACTGTCGATTAGATTCAGGAAGCAGGTGGTATGAAGCGGTTATTCTTTTCAAAAAGTCTATGATTTGTGCCATTTCATTGATAGAATCCCACTTTACAAATGAAGAATATTTGCCTTCACGTTTGTCTGAATCAGATGATAAACCTATACCTAGAGTGAGTAAGGAAGATATCAAAAACAACATATAATTGCATATATCAGTAACATCACCACTTTTCTCCTGTGTCAAAGAAATGTAACAGAAGAGTTTAAAGTGAAAAAACAACATAATGCACTTTCCTTGTATTAAACTTTAATGTAATCAAGAACCAGTTTTTCAAGTTACCTTGTCTTAGCGTATTTGTCTTGGTGTTTCTTTACGATAACTGCTTCCAGGTTCCTCTTCTCACACAGTCTTCCAAATCCTCTTCTTACAGTATCCTAAAGATGTGCTGGAAATGAGATGTTTGAGGACAATGTGTGGTGTGAGGTGGTTTGATCGAGTAAGTAACGTAAGGATAAGAGAGATGTGTGGAAATAAAAAGAGCGTGGTTGAGAGAGCAGAAGAGGGTGTTTTGAAATGGTTTGGTCACATGGAGAGAATGAGTGAGGAAAGATTGACCAATAGGATGTATGTGTCGGAGGTGGAGGGAACGAGGAGAAGAGGGAGACCAAATTGGAGGTGGAAAGATGGAGTGAAAAAGATTTTGTGTGATCGGGGCCTGAACATGCAGGAGGGTGAAAGGAGGGCAAAGAACAGAGTGAATTGGAGCGATGTGGTATACCGGGGTTGACGTGCTGTCAGTGGATTGAATCAAGGCATGTGAAGCGTCTGGGGTAAACCATGGAAAGCTGTGTAGGTATGTATATTTGCGTGTGTGGACGTATGTATATACATGTGTATGGGGGTGGGTTGGGCCATTTCTTTCGTCTGTTTCCTTGCGCTACCTCGCAAACGCGGGAGACAGCGACAAAGCAAAAAAAAAAAAAAATATATATATATATATATATATATAATGTATATATATATATATATATATATATATATATATATATATATATATATATATATATATATATATAAAGAACATTAATAGGATGGCCATGATTAGGGCCTCAGCTACCCGACCGTCTTGCTTCTGTAACAATTTCTCGAGTATAAATCTCATTAACCCATTTTAGCTCATACCTCACTTTTTCGTTTCCACTCTCATGGTTGCCAATCTACAATATGCTTTTGGTATTCACCAGGCAGCCGATTAGTCTCTTCCTCAAGAGTTTACAATTATCCTCAACCTTTCCATCTGTGCTAACGGTACAGTTCTTATGTTCATCCAGTTTTTTAAGAGCAGCGCTTAAGGTTTTCATGCACATTGCATGACAAACACTTCTATCTCACATAATCTTCCTTTGTCTCTCTCCAGTCCTTCCTTTCTCTCTCACTCTCCCTCCCACACTAGTCTCGCTAGTCACTGACTGCGGACGCCTCAACATTTGCTTAATTGAGATATTCGCATACGACTTTTTATCCCAACGCGCCTAAAAGCACTCCAACATATGATAAGAGTGAGCAGTTTTTAAATGGGCTTCTTTCCACTGTCTGTACGACGACAAGGGACTGGTTTAATGTTAACAGATGTGTTTGTAACATACCCTGACCTGGAATTCAGCACCGGCTGTCTCCAGTTCCGAGATAATACGCCCGAGATTTTAATAAGTGTTGCCTTTGACACCAATTGTTCTTCGGATTTTGAAAGCTTTGCCAGAAGGCAACAGTTTAGTATCATACATGTATGATCAATTTGTTTGTCTCCATCTACAACTGAATGATGTTATATATATATATATATATATATATATATATATATATTATCCCTGGGGATAGGGGAGAAAGAATACTTCCCACGTATTCCCTGCGTGTCGTAGAAGGCGACTAAAAGGGGAGGGAGCGGGTGGCTGGAAATCCTCCCCTTTCTTGTTTTTTTTTTTTTTTAATTTTCCAAAAGAAGGAACAGAGAAGGGGATCAGGTGAGGATATTCCCTCTAAGGCCCAGTTCTCTGTTCTTAACGCTACCTCGCTAACGCGGGAAATGGCAAATAGTATGAAAAAAAAAAAAAAAAAAAAAAAAATATATATATATATATATATATATATATATATATATATATATATATATATATATATATATATATATATATATACACTCCTATGGTTCCGCGGGGAAAATGAAACAGGGTAAGTTCCCAAGTGTACTTTCGTGTAATAATCACATCATCAGGGGAGATACAAGAAAGAAACATCAGTCGGTTGATATACAACGAAGAGACGTAGCTAGGACGCCATTTGGTAAAAATGTTTACCAAATGGCATCCTAGCTACGTCTCTTCGTTGTATATCAACTGACTTATAATTCTTTCTTGTATCTCCCCTGATGATGTAATTATTACACGAAAGTGCAATTGGGAACTTATCGTGTATCATTTTCCCCGTGGACTCATAGGAATATACTTGATCACGCGCAAAATTGTGATCCCTTCCAATATATATATATATATATATATATATATATATATATATATATATATATATATATATATATATATATATATATATATATGTATGTATATGGTTTATCCCGGACATTTCACATGCTCTAGTTCAGTCCATTGACGGCACGTCGATCCCAATACATCACATCGGTCTGGGGCGCCTATACTTGGATAGGAATCAGTGATTTTGGTGCATTACACATGACAGCTAGAGAATGGACGTGAGCGGATGTGCCCTTTCTTCGTCTGTGTCCTGGCGCCACCTCGCTGACGCAGGGGGCGCTGAGGCTGTTTCCTTGTGGGGCGGGGTGGCGCCGGAGATAAGTAAAGGCGTACAAGCATGAATATGTGCAAATGTATGCATATGTATTTGTATATATGTATATATACGTGTATATGAGTATATGTATAGGAGTGGATGTGTGTTTCTACGTCTGTTTCCAGGCACTACCTCGCTCACACGGGAAACGGCGAATTTATGTATGCGGACTGTATTAACCATGTCCTAAATCATTTTGTTCTATTCAACCATAGCTTTCATATTATAAGAGTACTTCCTGACATGCTCTTTAACAAGTTTCTTGCTCAATTTAATTTTTTGTCTTCTGGTTGCTCTATTCCTACACCTCTCGAACTGTTTACTACCCACGTCATCGATCTGTTGTAGAAACTTGAAGGTCGTGAATTGGGTAGTTTTGTGATGTGTAAACAGCATGGGCAGGTGGTCAAAGGAGATTTCATACAGCGCGTGCCAGATGGTCGGTCCTTGCATGCTGTGTTGACATTGGAAACGGAATGTCTGGTGAGGCAGTGTTGAGGATGTTGTTAGTCACAGAGGTTGAGGATAATGAGAGGGTGAAGTTAGTTTATGAGTTCACCTGGGAATTTATGGATGTTAAGTCTGGATGGATCGTGGGCATTAAAATCTCCTCACAGAAGAATGATGGATGTGTTGGTTAGGTCTTCTATTTGAAGAGGGTGTTGATTGTGTTAGGTTCTGTACGTGGGAGAAGCAGATGATGGAGGGCTTATAAGTAAATGGTGAAGTAGGTATCATATTATAAGTAAATGGTGAAGTAGGTATTTTGCAGTTTTATTTTCATAGATGAGATTTCAAGTGTGTTTGTCTTTTGTTTTTTTTTAATCTTTATTGAGTGGAGTCTGTGAATGGGATATCATGATGGATAAGTGTTATGAATCCTCCTTGATCTTGCTGTCTGCTTTGCTTCAGGATTGTGTAATTACTGCATGAGAGGGAGATGGGGTTGATGAGGATAATGTTTAGTATGTGACGAGGGTTGCAAGATGCAGCGGTATTGTGTGTTATGTTCTGCAGTATGGTGGGTGTTTGTGGTGGAAGTCCTGAAATATGGATCATTTGTGTACGTGGTAGTGCCTTGGTCATTTTTACGTCTCCAGCGTACTGGAGGTGTGAAGGCAATTTAGGGAAGCAGTGCTTGCATGTGTGGGAAAAGCGTGTGGTATGTAAAAGGTGGAAGGTAGGCATTTGATGAAGGGTAGTTAGTGGTTAGATGACGAAGTTTAGTCCTAGAGAAAGAGAAAAGAGAGGTATGCGGACGGTAGTTAAAGGGAGAGTGTACGAGTGATTGGGAGGTGTACAAGAATTAGTGGCAGGAGGTCAAGAGGAAGGTTCCAAGCCTGAAAAAGAGGACAAATGAGAGTTGGAGTGAACCAATATCGGTAAACTTTAAGGAGCATAAGATGAGAAAAACCTGAGAGCAAATGGCAACAGCAGGGAAGGGGTCAGATGGGAAAGTGGTAACAGGCAAATATGAGGTGAAGAGGATATGGGATGAGTTTCTTGAGGGACTGTTGAATGTGACCGATGGTATGGTGGCAGACGAGTCTTTTGAACGTGAAGTTAAAGTGAGAAACTCATAGTAAGTGGTTTGGTGAAAAAAGGTGATGAATGCTTTTCGAAAGATGAAGTGTGGGGAATCGGTTGGATTGGCTGTGATTGCATTTGAATATCTTAAAAGGGTGGCCACTGTGTTGTTGACTGCTTAAATCGGAATTTCACTGTAGATGTGGATAAAGGTAAGGTGACTGAGGATTAATGGAATTCCTGAAGAATGCCACTGCATAAATGCAGAATGGACAAAAATCAATGTTCTGACCGCAGAGGTATAAGTTTGTTGAGTGCACTTGATGAGTTGTATGAGAAGAAGGTGATCGAGAGGGTAATGGTATGGCTTTGGGAGCGGTAGAACATGTGTGGATCAGGTGTCTGCTTTGAAGATTCTTTACGAGAAATTCTTGGAGGAAGTGATGGAACTGTACGTGATATTTATGGATCTGGGTAAAGCGTGAGACGAGGATGATAAAGATGCATTGAGGAAGGTGTTATGAATATATAGTGTGGGAGCGAACCTGCTAGGAGTAGTGAGGAGTTCCTGTGAAAAATATGTGTCTGGGCATGAGTGATGTCACCATGGTTGTTGAATATCTTTATGGATTATGTGGTGAGGAAGGTGCATTCTAGGGTCTTGGAGAGAAAACTTGGTTTACGGTCTGTGTGGGGTGTGTGGTCTGGAAGGTAAGCTAGCTGCTTTTTGCTCATGACACGGCTCAGATGGCAGACTCGAGTGAGAAACTGTAGAACCTAGTGTCTGAGTTTGAGAAAGGGTCTGAAAGGAGAAGGCTGGGAGTTAGTGTAGCTAAAAGTAAGGTTATAACGTTTAGCCTGGGAGAGTGACAGGTTGGTTGAACTGTGAATTTAATGAGAGAGAACCGAGAAAAAGTGGAGCGTTTCAGATACCTAGGAGTGGGTATAGCAGCGGATGAAATCATGAGCGCTGAAGTTAACGATAAGGTGGGTGAGAGGATTAAGCTATTGGATGTAATGAATAGTGTCTGGAGATGTAACTGTCTGTGAATGCAAAGTTGGGTATGCTTGATGGTATAGTAATCTAAACGGTGTTGCAAGAATACTAGGCGTGGGACTTAGATTGATATATACGGAAGAGTGAATCTTTTGGTGAAGAAATGGTTAAGACCAATATATATGTTGTTTGGAGGGTTGAAGGAGTGAGTGCTGATAGGGTTAGAAAGAGGAGTGGTAGTAAGAATAGTACGGCGGAGGGAACTGAAGAGTGTTTCTTGAAAGAGTGTGGACGTATGGGGAGGATGAGCGAGAAGAGGTTCACTAAGAAAGCACACGTTTCAGAAGTGGAAGGGACAAAGAGAAGAGGGATGGATTGAGAAATAATCATCTGAGGCGTCGGGTCCTGAACATGCAGGAGGGTGTGAGGCGTGGGCCAGATAGAGTGAAGTGAAGCGATATGGTATATAGGAGGCGACGTGCTGTCACAAGGGGCTGAACCGAGGGATATGAAGTGGACAGGAGAAACCACAAAATGGTCTGTAAAGCTTGGCTTTGGGTAAGGGGATTTGGCTTTAGTACAATATACATGACAGCTATACAGTAAATTTGAGAAACTGAGGTCATTTCATCTTCATAAAACAAAGAAACTGGCGAGATTTAGCGTTCTCAAAATTTACCTTAAGAAGCGAGTTAGAATTAGAAAGATATAACGGTAGATTATTTCCCCAAGGTTAAATTTAACCAGGCTGACGTTCCCCCATTCGAAGACGCTTCAGAGGTTCAGATTAAGAGAGGAATTATGGTCACTGAGAAAAAATTATCGAGTGTATGAGTGATAAAAGGAAGAAAACTGAGCACAGGTACTCTATGAATAATGGTGTCCTGTATGTGTACAGGTGAGTGAGTCTGTACTTACATACTAGTAAGACTACGATGGTAATAAACAGTTTGGATAGATATAAGCTGAACATTTCATCTGACAATTCTTCTGGAATTTAAAAGAAAAAAATTTCTTGTCTCCTGACTATTCACTAAAGCAACGTAAATGACTATCCTTACTTCCCGTTATTTGCATAAAGAGGGAAAAATTCTGTCATGCAAATATTGCTTCATCTTTTCATTCGTTGCTTTCACACCGGTTTCTGAATATTAATGGTATGCGTTTATTCACTAATTATACTGTTTTGACTATGTGTTGATATGACGTATGTATGAAATCACAGTGTGATTTCACATAACTTATATCCTCTATGATACAATTGGCTGTCTTACTCTGTATCTATAAGCTATTTTGAATACGTTTTTCATTATAGGGAATTTGTTATACATGTAGAATGTACCACCACGTCTGGAGTTCTTCTAATCATTAATCTCAGTATTTCATATTGTTTACAAACAAGGAAAGAGATTGTTATGTCTCCCTGTGTTTTTATAAGAATTATGCCTGAATAAATGAATAAATTTCTATTCGAATGTAAATGCTTATCCAAGTTATAAACATATTGATCTTATCAGGTTTGTCATATATCTGGCGTGTTGGCAGACTTACGTACGTGGTTGAATAGGTTTCCATCCCTGTCTTTATTGTGCTTTGACAGACGTATTAGCAGTGTGTGTTGGAGATGGCAGACCCTGAGAGAGTGCAGCTGAAGGCCAGACACTTGCCCTAGACAGGCTGATGCCCTTAAAGTCCTCAGTAATCAATAGACAAAGAGGGGTGCTCGGCCGAGGCTGGAGTCCAGCTCAAGCTACACGTTCGAAGGATTCAAAGGTTCAGACACGCGCCAAGGAAATATTCAGCTTTTAATGATTGTTTCCCGAAGGCATATTTTCAAAGCATTTGTATATATATATATATATATATATATATATATATATATATATATATATATATATATATATATATATATATTGCTCATCAAACACATGACTTCATAAATGCACAAACATCATCAAGAAAAGGAAGCGAGAATTCTGAGCGCTTTCGATTATTGCCACATCTTCACAGGACCAGTTACCTTTCCCAGATTGTGAGATCCACAGGAGCGGCAGAAAGTCTCTGCTGAATGTTTGTAAGAAACCTATAAATAAATCCTCATATGTACATTATTTTTCTGCGCACCATGAAAGGACTATAACAGTCTGTCTGTTCACTGATGTCCATAAGAGCTTTGCGTATCTGTGACTTTGAATAACTTGGTAAAGAAATTCACACTATTGACGTTACTGGCCATGAATTACCGTACTTGACGTGGTTTATTGCAAAATCCCTCAGAGTTGCTTAAAAGACCTTTTATAGGACTGACCCTAAAACAGAGAAATCTACAAAAAGCCTATTAGTTTAACATTTTGAAGACAGTCTGTCAAAAATGAGTCCATTACTGGAAAAATTTAAGAAATATTCTGGTAAGAGAGAGGTGTGATAATAAGAAATTGCTTGATAAAACTGAAGAGGGTGGGGTGAAATGGTTTTTACATATGGAAAGAGTGAGTGAGGAGAGGTTGACAAAGAAGATATATGTCATAAGTGGATGGAACAATAAGGGAAAGGCAGATGTGAGTATGGACAGACGGAGTGGAAAAGATTTTGAGTGCTCGGTGCCTGAACATGTAAGAGAGCATATTGCATGCACGGGATAGAGTGAATTGAAGCGATGTAGTGTACAGGGGTAGACGTGCTGTCAGTGGCCTGGACCAAGGCATATGAAACCATGGAAAGTTTTGTGGGGCTTGGTTGTGGATAAGGGGCCGTGTTATCGCTGAACTGAAAAATGAATGTGAGTGAATGAGGCCACTTCTTCGTCCGTTCCTGGCGCTACGTCTCCACGCGGGAAACGGCGAAGAAGTGTGGAGAAAAGAACCAAAAGCTTTCCATCTCATTGATTCTCCTGGCATGACCTCTGACAATTTTCGCTCTCCTTACGCCGCGAAGTTGCTGCTCTCTCTCTCTCTCTCTCTCTCTCTCTCTCTCTCTCTCTCTCTCTCTCTCTCTCTCTCTCTCTCTCTCTTCTCTTTGGGGTTATTTCGGCTACAGTTTTCATGGGCTCTGTACAAATAACACTGCCCCTCAAGTTTGGACCTGTGGTGTACGCCTGTGGCTGCTGCTTCCCTCAGTTTCTGTATGGACGTCAACCACTCGAGGATTAGCTATGACAATATATATAGCCTTCTTCCCTCGAACAGCTAAGTTGTAGAATTCTCGTCCGTTTGTCGGTTTTCCCTCTTCACCCGAGATGGCCTTAGCTTGGGGACATGTCTAGCCCACGCCACGTCAATTCGCATTATAAAGAGATAAGAAAACTATCTTTTTTTTATTTGATGTTTTACGTATTCAATTAAACGTGTATTATACAAGCACAGCATGGAATATATATATATATTTTTTTCCCGAAACTGTCAGTACAGTTGACAAGTCTATGCTGATTAAATTCGCAGGGGAAATTTTTTTCTCTTTTGTTTTGTAGGTCAAATTGCGCATAGAATTTGATATAGGAATATGATCACTGTTGTGAAAACTGCTGTGTTTCAGTTGTACTTTGGTATGATTTATTAAGAATAAAACGATGAATATATCTATCAAATGTTAGTCAGTGAGTTCTTTTCAATCAAAATTTATAATTTTTTTGTATAATTGCTTTTTTCCGATATCATTATTTTAATTGCTTAGTTCTTCATTATTGTATACTTTTTAAACTGAAATCTCTCTCTCTCTCTCTCTCTCTCTCTCTCTCTCTCTCTCTCTCTCTCTCTCTCTCTCTCTCTCTCTCTCTCTCTCTCTCTCAGCGCAACACACCAATGAACGTATGTATAAACGGGTAAATGTTTTGAGCTGACGAAACACCCACTGACCCCCACCCTGAGTGATGCCTAGTGTTTGGTCCTGCACTCCACAGAGTTCCCTCTCCACAGTAATCATCACGCGCTGTTAAGTCTCCAGAGATGTTTTAAACTGCGTTAATGATTCTCTCTCTCTCTCTCTCTCTCTCTCTCTCTCTCTCTCTCTCTCTCTCTCTCTCTCTCTCTCTCTCTCTCACTACAGAGAAGGTAACAAAGGTCGGGTTAATTATACCCATTCACGCCTAAATACCAGGGTTAAAGGGGCTTTTGATCTGAGAAGCCAGATAGCTGAAGGGAATGAATGATCAACGCCAAATGGTTTCCGCTCACGTAACAAAAAACGTTCAGTTGATAGTTACCCCCCAACAAATAATGCCAATCAATATACTAAATGTCTGAAAGGTTCTCTGGGCACTGATGGGCGCGGTCGCTCGAGGGAATCAGTTCTGTAGAGGCCCGTACTGCCTTGTCTTACAGGATGACTCGAAAAATTTGACTCTTTTCTCTTAATTCTTATGTCTAGCGTGATGTTGACTGTACATTGATTTCAAACTTTTTGCTCTGAACAGAAACTTCTCGACACTATCACAGAAGCTTTAAGGACGCACGTTAATGATAATCTCTACCTTTATCCCAACATGGATTTTTCTTTTTCTTTCTTTCTTTCTTATCTCTCTCTCTCTCTCTCTCTCTCTCTCTCTCTCTCTCTCTCTCTCTCTCTCTCTCTCTCTCTCGTCCAGGGAGATATACTGCCGGTGCTGCTCTTTTGGACATCGGTCTGCGCGGTGAGCCAGCACTTCCCTGGCTGCTAACTGTCACTCCTTTGGCCCAGGAAGTTGTCTTTTTGCCTCACCCACACGTGATGGGCTGCTGGCTTTCAGTCCGCAGGCGTACACACACTCCTCATTTCATACAAGACACTTGACGCCACCTTCGTCGTAACTGTACATTTCCCTGCGGCGAGTGGTATACGCCAGGTAGCCCTGCCTTTTGGCAAGATCTCTTGAGAAAGTACTCGTATGTTCTCTCTCTCTCTCTCTCTCTCTCTCTCTCTCTCTCTCTCTCTCTCTCTCCCTGTAGGCTCAGGTTTACATTCTGTTAGGGTTTCTGGTGGGGGAGCCTTGGAGGTGAGTTGATAGTTATTTGCTAATGACCCGGCGCTGGTGGCTGATCCTTGTAAGAATTGGTAAGAAGAGCAAGACCGCTTTAAGCAGGAGGAGCCTACCGTATGGGTGCCTGGCGAACTGACTGTGGTGAAGTCAGTATTGCGAGTCGTTCCCAATGAGAGAATATGAAGGCGAACCTCATGAGCCGACGAAATTGAAGAACAGGCCGAAGAATGCTGTTGATTAACATATATTGTTTTGTAGGAAGATTGGGTACACACACACACACACACACACACACACACACACTCATATATATATATATATATATATATATATATATATATATATATATATATATATATATATATAATTTAATGCATAACATAAAATTAAGCAAAAATATATAATGTAGACACGTATGTAGAATATAGGCAGGTACACAGAATATAATACAGGTAGTTTTGTAGTATAAGAAGTGCGGGTTAATGGAAAAGAATGACCGAAGATGTGGTTAATGCACAACATGTATGAATTTCAGGAGTTGTATGATACTGTATGATAATTTGAGGAGTTGTATGATAGTGGAGATTGTTTATGAGATGGGGCCCCACGAATACAAAACACCCTCTTTGTACGGTGAAAATAGGTAATTACACAATGCACAAATATAGAGAGGCACAGGTAATGTATAAACGTGAAGATGGATTAATAGTAAAAAGCAAGGAGCTTGAATTCAAGGATCGTATAAGGGAAACTCGTCAGATTTATTGAAATTGTGGGAAAAATATAGCTATCTAAAAGATAAGATCTCTTCTGCTCCGTCCAGAGGTACATGAAAGCAGGAAAGGAGACGAGAAGGTGGAGGAGGAGGATTGGCCCTTTTGATAAGTTCAGTTTCAGGAAAGAATGAAAGTTTTAAACTGGAAAGGCTAGACGCCTTGAATTTGCTGTTCATGCAAGTGAGAAGAGTAAGGGGTGACCTAATCACAATCTCTCTTCTTTGTCTAATTGGGTTGACGATGCAGAAGTGAACAGCTCTTCGAAACAATGTATTGATGAAAAGAACCAGAGCTCAATGCATGGCATTAGGCGAGCAGTCTATTGAAATAGCAGTAAAGTACTTTCAGGGTATGAGAGTGATGAAAGAATGGAATAGTCTCAGGCAGGACGTGAGGACGTGGTCGGTACGTGATGCATGCAGAATTTTAAAAGACTTTATGATGTTAGAGAATATTCAAGACGTGAAGCCCCACGGGCATAAAACTCCCTCCTAATACATAACAAATAGGTGATTATACACATACACACACACACACACACACACGACACACAGCCAACCAGTCAAGGCACCAACCTACCCACACAGTTCAGAACAAGATACGAAGAAGCATACTCAGAAATGGAACTTGATCTTGCATAACAAGGAACAGAACACCAATGGGAAGACGAAGGTGTATTGTTATCGTGAACATGACTCCATACAGACAGACAGAGAAGACCAAAATCATCAGACAGTCGATATCCACGCCCAGGCAGATGACACTTTAGAACGTAAAAAATATTCGAAAAAAGACACACACACAAAAAAAAAACTCGCCGAGTAGAACACTTCTGGCTGCAAGTCAGAACCAACCAGCGACATCTAACCATGAAGACAGACCTTACCCAATATAAGAAATAAAGTTATATCACAAAAGGAATACATTAAGGTTGCTAGAAATGAGGGGCTGAAAATCCTCCCCCCTATTTTACTTTTCCAAAAAATAGGAACAGAGAAGAGGGTAGCTTAAAGTTCACGTAGCAAGTTGTATGGGAGATGATTGATTGAGAGGGTGAAGGTATGTGCATAGCATCAGGCTAAGGAGAGGCAGTGTGGTTTCAGAAGTGGTAGCGTGGATCAGGTGTTTGCTTTAAAGAACGTGTGTAAGAAATGCTTAGAAATACAGATGGAACTGTTTCATTTATGGATGTGAATAAGGCATATGATTGGATTGATGATGTCATGTAGAATGGCTTAAGATATATGGTATGGGAGGAAAGCTGCTGTAAGAAAGTAAAAGTTTTTATCAGAGATATGAGGGATGTGTTTGAGTAGGAAGACGGGAGAGTGAATGGTTCCAATTGCATGTTAGTCTGCGGCAGGGGCAGTATGATATCACCATAGTTGCCCATTTTGTCTATGGATGGGATATTGAAGAGATACATGCGAGAATCTAGGACATAAGGGCGAATTTGCCGTCTGTGGGGGATGAGAGGGCCTGGAAAATGCGTTAGTGTTGTTTGCTGATGATACCGAACTATTGGCGGATTCGAGCGAGAAACTGCAGAAGTTAGTGATTGAGTCTGGATGTGTGTGTGTGCAAGAGGGAAGTTGAGAGTAAATGTGAATAAAAGCAAGGTTATTAGGTTTGGCATAGTTCAGAGGCAGGTTAGTTGAGGTGTGAGTTTGAATGGAGAAAAACTGGAGGAAGTGAAGTGTTCTGGAAACTTGGAAGTGGAATTAGCAGCGAATGGAACCATGGAAGCGGAAGCGGGTCATAGGGTGGATGGGGGTTGGGGGGGGGGCGAAAAGGTTCTAGGCATGCTGAGGAACACGTGGAAAGAGAGCATTAAATAGGAGGGCAGAAATGGGTATTTTTGAAGAAACGGCACTCTCAACAATGGCATATGGATGCGAGGTATGGGCTATAGATAGGATTGTACGGAGGAGGGTGGGTGTGTCGGGGTAAAATGTTTGAGGACAATCTGTGGTGTGAGGTGATTTGATCGAGTAAGTAATGAAAGGGTAAGAGAGAGAGAGAGAGAGAGAGAGAGAGAGAGAGAGAGAGAGAGAGAGAGAGAGAGAGAGAGAGGTGCGGTCATAAAAAGAGTATGGTAAGAGAGCTGAGAGAGAGAGAGTACTAAAATGGTTTGGACATACCGAGAGAGTAAGTGAGGAAAGGTAGATAAGTAATCATTCTCTCTCTCTCTCTCTCTCTCTCTCTCTCTCTATACATATATATATATATATATATATATATATATATATATATATATATATATATATATATATATACATATACATATATATATATATTCGTGGGAAAGCTTTGTGTGTGAAGGTGGGTGGCAGGTGTCAATATGTGAGAGCTCTATCAAGTCTGTCTTCATTAAGATGTGAAAAACCCCGTCTGACGGTACAGAGGGACATGACGTTTCTCGGAACTTCCCTCATAAGTCGACCAGGCTTCAAAGGCTTCATCTGACCCCTTTTTTTTTTCGATAGAGTTGGTCGTTTATTTATTTTTTTTCGTAGGACATTGTTGATTAAGGTTGTTCTAGCGTTAAAAGTTCAGGTAGACTGGCGTATATCAGAAGTGTCTGGATTATATTTTCGTAAATGTTGACATCATTCGTGGCCTTCATAACCCAGGTAGGCCAACATGGTTGAGCAGGCTCCACAAGGGATGAGCTTTGGAATGTAGCAAAATAATTCCGGATATAATAACTGTCAAATATCTTGCGGTAAGTACTGCAGTGAGGCAGTTTAGTAGCACGATATGAGAGAGAAAAAGGAAAACGTTGTTTTGAGAAGCATTTTTCTTTAATGAAAGCATCAAGCGATTTTTGTAAAAGGTCTGAAGTGGCGTTCCCTCATTTTGGAAGGAATTCGACGCACAATTTCACGCCATAGAATTTGGCCTCTTGTTATGAGGAGGAAAATTTTCTTTTCTTTTTTTTTCTTTTTCATATAACATAGCTTTTGTCAGGCCAGCTACTTTTGGGATGCCTCACCATAACCCTGCATGTGAACATGACAGAAAATCATGATTGCCATGTAGGTACACGTGAATATTTATATTTTTTCCCTCTTGAGAGCGAGTTGTTAAAAGTTTTGTGACAGGAATTCTACATTTGCACAGTGAGGAAGGGGTCCTAATTATGCTTCCGTTTGCTCCAGATTTATCTATTTTTTACAAAAGTTTGATCGATGTTTCGTAATGAGTATTTTTCATTCTGTTATCTCTCTTTTTTTCATTAAAGATAGTATTATTGTTGGCATATTTTCTTTTTAGTTGCCTATATCATACACTCGCTTGAAACAAAAATTCATGCAGGCAGTGCATGTTGCAGATAGATGCAGCAGATGTATGTAAGATATGAATGGAAATTGAAAAGCAAATGACTTTCAAAATGAAGAAGAATCAAAGTAACCTCACGAGAGAGTTCCATGGGAGAAGCTAGGAGTCTTACTGGGACAACACGTTTGGCTTAGACACTATGTTAATCTCCTAGGCATAACTTTATTGGTGAATAAACCTAGTATCATCATCATCATCATAATAATAATGATAATAATAATGATAATAATAATGGTAATAATAATGATAATGATGATAATGGTAATATTATCAATATTATTTATTCTCATTATTATTGTTATTATTATTATTATTATTATTATTATTATTATCATTATTATTATCATTTATCTGCTACTATAGGATCAAGTGAAAACTTTAAGAGCAGCAGTCTGTGATGTCATAAAGACTGGTTGCAGTTCGCATTTCCCACAGTTTTTTTTTTCCTTTTTTTTTTAGTAAGCCCAGAACCTTCTCCACTGACTTCTAGCCGTAATGGAGGTGGCCTTACAAGACTTACCTGGGCTGGAGGTGTACGGATGACATGCCTGAGCAAAAGGAGATACCATGGTGCTAGACTGCCTCGATGCTGGTGGTTAGGTGCAGCTGGATACTATATCGTACCGTAGGTCAGTTGGTCTTCATTATAAGTACCTCACGTAGAAGGTATGAGCTTACAGAATCTTCATATGGCACCTATACCAAGTCCAGGTCTCATAAAGCAGTGTAGAGATGCACATTGCACGGTACACAGCTGTTAAGTGGACGCAAAAGTTGCATCATATATTGCCAGTGGCAGTATGAGAAAGGAGCGGACGCAAAGGTAACAGTGCGGGAGAACATGGTTAGCAGAAAACTCCATTAGTAGGATGAAGATCTGGTCTCTCAGTGGTTGCTCAAGTTCTGCAGCTTACGATCTTGTCCAGTGTTTTGTAGGCTGAATGTAAGTCATTTGTCCCGTTTAAGAAGAGCTTCTGTGATGTGAAGAAGGACGGTGTCTCTAATGTGTTAATTTGTCTTGGTTTAAGCTACTATCTGCTGCCTCGTTAACTTAGTCCCATGTTGGTTTTCCGTGTGCAGCCCAGGCGCGGATCGTTGAGGGTTCATAGTGATATATCTAGAGAGAGTACTGGTTGTGGCCTCCACAGACTTTACGTTATGAAGGAGTTTACAACCTCCCCCTTGGCATGTGAATTCGTGATTTACATGGGAGCTCTGGACGGGCAATGTGGGTCTGATTATATAGGCTGTTGGCCATGACGAAATTCTCGCTCTTTACATTCTTGTAGATCACAAGTTTGATTGGATCGTTAGTTTGTGTGAAGTAAATGGTACTGGAGATGAAGCTGTGGAGTATCATTTCGTCAGTATTGTAAGCTAAGGACATTTGATGTCGACAGGAAATCTCCTGTGTTGTTTATGAGGAATTGTTTTTAGTCCATATTTCTCACATACAACCTCCTTAACTAACAGCTCAACTTGTATCTGAAAACATAATAATGGAGGCGTTACTCATCGGCATTTCTTTTGGAAACCTTTACATCCACAAGATATTAAGAGATATAAGAAGAAAAGAAAAAAACTAAACGAATTCACAAAAAAAAATATTGAAAAGGAAAATACCTCAAAGATGTTTACGGAAATATAGCTATAAGAAAGATTGCTCTCTCTCTCTCTCTCTCTCTCTCTCTCTCTCTCTCTCTCTCTCTCTCTCTCTCTCTTTCTCTCTTTCTTTCTCTCTCTCTCTCTCTCTCTCTCTCTCTCTCTCTCTCTCTCTCTCTCTTTCTCTCTCTCTCTCTCTCTCTCTCTCTCTCTCTCTCTCTCTCTCTCTCTCTCTCTTTCTCTCTCTCTCTCTCTCTCTCTCTCTCTCTCTCTCTCTCTCTCTCTCTCTCTTGATCACACCATTCCGTGATGATAGTTATGGGGGTGAATTCGCACTTCAGTGGGAGTTCATATGATTTTGTTTAACATATTGTATAGAAAAATCATATGTTGAATGAAATTATACGAACTTCTACTGAAGCGCGATTTTCACACACACACACACACACACACACACACACACACACATATATATATATATATATATATATATATATATATATATATATATATATATATATATACATACTATTCCTTGTGATAGGGGGAAAGAATAATGTCCACATATTCCTTGTGTCCCTGAAGGCGACTAAAAGGGTGGGAGCGCAGGGCTGGAATTCCTCCCTTCATTTAATCCTTTTCAAAAGAAAGAACATAGCAAAGAGGCAAGTATGGACCTTTCCCTGTAAGACTCCGTCATCTGTTCGTGACGCTACCCCGTTCACGCGAGAAATGGCCAGCATGTATGAAAAATGTGTATATGTTTGTGTGTATACAGTATAATATTGTATATATATGTATAATGTATATCTGTATAATATTTGTGTTTGTGTGTATACAATATATTTAATGTGTATATGTATGTATGTATGTATGTATTTATGTATATATGTATGTACGTATGTACGTTTGTATGCATACAGTACAAGGAAGAACAGATGTTGCGAACAGCATCATACATGCGAGTGTTGGAAGTCCAATTCACATTTCATCAACGATTCAAATAATAAAAATATTTTTCCTCTATTTTTTTTCCTACTGTGAAGGTAAATTCATATGTGAAACAATTAAAATTTCCCTCCTGTTCCCCCCTTCCCCCCGCGGGACCATGTCGGCGCAATCAACACTGGATGAAACTGTTTACTGGGGAAAAAAGATTTTTCCATCTCCTGTCATTAAGTTGTCTGAGTTTCATTCATCATATGTCTTTTTTTCCCCCCTGTCTTTATTAGGGTAAAACACAGGTATTTATCTGTACAAGAGTAATTTGCCACATAGTGACTTCAGGCCCGCTTTGATCAGCTGTACTTTATGTACTCTGAGATGAGAAATGTTAATGTAGATCACATCACCTGTACTTTGGAATAGGTTTCATGTAATATCGTAAATTAGATATTCGATGCTTATTATGTATATGTCTGTTGAATCGTTCCCGATTTGTTGATATTCCAGCATGTTTCTCCCAACAACATTACAAGATTAAAGTAGTTTTGTTTGTATTAGTCATAATACACATAGCTATATATATACTCCATGTGTGTGTGTATATATATATATATATATATATATATATATATATATATATATATATTTTTTTTTTTTTTTTAAACTACTCGCCATTTCTCGCGTTAGCAAGGTAGCGTTAAGAACAGAGGACTGGGCCTCTGAGGGAATATCCTCACCTGGCCCCCTTCTCTGTTCCTTCTTTTGGAAAAAAAAAAAAAAAAAAATATATATATATATATATATATATATATATATATATATATATATATATATATGTATATATATATTCCTTTTTTATTTATCAATTTTCTCTTTTAGTAAAAAGAAAATTTTAAAATAGCATATTTTCATCAGCATTAAGAGCTAACCCCTGAAAGGAGGTGCAAGTGTTTGACTGGTTCATCGAGATTTTCAGTGTATATGACTTAAGGTGACGTGCCTTATGATTAGCGGAATGCCTGTATAGTGTCATTGTATAAATGAAAAGGACACAAATGTGTATGTTTGAATGACAAAGGTGTAAGGTTGCTAAGTATACCTAGTGAGTTATATTGGAGGGAGATGATTGAGAGGGTGATGGCATACACGGACCATCAGACTGAGGAGCAACAACATGGTAAAGTGTGTGGATCAGATATTTGCTTTGAAGAATCTTTGTGAGACATGCTTACTTGGAGAAATAGAAGAATTTGTATGAGGGCTTTATGGACCCGGAGAAAGCGTGTGATGAACTTACAGGTTTTGAGATGCTTTGTTAAAGATGATACGAGTACCTTTTATGTTGTGGGAGGAAAGCTTCTAGAAACAGTGGGTAATCTTTATCACGAGAGTATGGCATGTGTCTTAATAGAAAGAGAGGAGGGTGAATTTTTCCACGTGAAAGTTAATCTACGGCAAGGGCGTGTGACCTCACCATAGCTGTTTGATATGTTTATGATGGAGCAATAAGGAAGATAGATAAGAGGGTCGTGGAGAGAGAGAGAGAGAGAGGCGGGTATGTAGTCTCTTTGGGTCAAGGGATAGAAGCTGGTGTTTAAAGCCTGAAACAGTGTGTGCGAGGAGAATGTTGAGTTCGTATGATTAAGCGTAATGTTATTTACTTTAGCAAGGAAGAGAGAGACAGGTTGGCTGGAGTGTGATTTTGAATGGAGAGAAACTGAAGGAGGTTGAGTTTTTTAGGTACCTCGGATGGACTTGATACCGGATAGGACCATAGGAGTATAAGCACACCATTAGACGGGTGAGGAGGCGAAGGTCCTGAGTGCACTTGAGTGTGTGGAGAGGGAGGTCACCACCTATGAAGGAAAAGATTGGTATCTTTTGATGGTATAGCAGTCCGATGATTTTGTAGAGATGTGAGGCAAGGGCCTTAGATAAAAAAAAAGAGTACGGAAAGGGTGGTAGTGCTGGAAGTGAAAAACTCAAGGACACTGTGCAGTGCGAAGAGGGCGTTGAGTAAGAAATGATAAGTATAGAAAAAGCGCGGTAGAAAAGATTTTTTAAGAGAGATATAGAGGGTATGCAGAAATGTTTTTGACATTGTGAAGAGGATGAGGGTGTAGAGGCTGATTAAGAAGGTATGAACGTTGGAAGTAGAGGACAAGAAGGGAATTACCAGATCGGGAGTTTGAAGGATGGAGTGAAAAATGTTTTGAGTGATCGGGGCCTGAACACGTAGGAGAGTATAGGGCGTGCCCAGAATAAACTGAATTAGAGCGTTTTGGTATACATGGGGTGACGTACTGTCAAAAGGGTTTGGTTGTGGATGAGCGGCTTTGGAATCATTGCATTATCTATAACAGCGAGAGAACGGATGTAAGCAAATGAGACCGGGTTCTTCGTCTCTTTCTGGCGCTACCTAGCTACACGGATAACGGCGAACAGCTATCAACAACAAATGATAAACGTAGTTGTAACATCTGTAACAGAAGCAGTTACCAGCATGAAATTGATTTATCATTTTGGTCTTTACTTGTGTATATGGTTACCATAAACACGAAAAGGCGTGTAGATAAATTTACATGCTATGGTATCATTATTTTCATCGCTTCCATTATCATTTCTGTGACTACATTATCACAATTATCAGTTATGATTATCATAATACAACTATCATCATTATCATAATTGTGATATATATGTTATCACTAGTTTCCTGTAGTTCAAAAATTAAAGAAGAAGAATTCTCAGTCGTTCACCTACGTGTATGGGAGCAATTCAGTTTGACGTGAACAGTAACACAATCTCCGAGAGTCTGTAGAGGGTTATATCTCATCCGTTTGGAACGTGATAGAAAAAGAATAACTAGGGAGTCACACTATTTACGAGAGTCTCTGATGTTATGTGACAGTAACACGTACTTCGAGTGGCTCTGGAGTGTTGTATTTCCTCCGTTTTGAGCGTTCTAGGACACGAAGAGTCAGGGACTGACACTAGTCTAGAACTTTTCTGATATTTCGTGGAAAAGAAAAATAAAAAATGGTGAAATGGTCTGTCCTTCTTGGTAAATCGGTGTAGGCACTTCTGCATGACAGACTTAATTAGGGCTGTCTTGCCCCACAATAACAGACTTAATTAGATGTTTATGTTCCGTAATGATAGAGTTAATGACTTAGTTTTGTTCTGTCACGGCAGATTTAATCGTGTGATTTTGTTCATTGGTAACACCTGGAGGAAGTGACTCGTACCTCATTGTGATCCATTGCACCAGATGCTGTCGATGTGTTCCTCTTATTCCAGTGCGAATCATGAGGTTAACGAGGTAGTATATCTATATGCAACTCTTTTTTTTCTTTTTTTCCTTCTCTGTATGAGAATCTGATCTACTTATCTCCTAAAGCTAGCCTGGTTGGCTTAGAAATTCCTTGCTATATATCACAAGATATAGCTTTGTGAGCTTAGAATTTTTCTTGCTAAGTTTGTAGGCTTAGAAATTCCCTGCTACATACCTATGAACTAGATATGTAGATTTAGAAATAGCTGTGTAGGCTCTACCCTCCGACACACGCTGTGCATTCCCTTCCAAACGATTATTGCATGACACACTTCCCAGCGCTCGCACACTCGCTCGGGGACACTTCTATACACTTCTCATTTAGGCTCCATAATTTCTATTTGCATCTCATGCATCTTATGAGAGGGGAACATTGACTTTTTCCTCCCGTTCCCTGTACCTGCAGCCAGTTAAGGCCCTCGTAAAATCGTGCATTCAGCCTTCTAAAAAAAAAAAAAACCCTCGCCGTATCTGGGGGATTATACAGTGAGAGAAAAATTGGGGGTTGAAGTCGAGGGAATCCATGCATAAATGAGGGTGGAAGAAAAGGGGTGAATGTGACGCACCTAATATCAAAATTTCACGAATATTTCAGATACTTTTCAGGGAATCTTTTTTTTTTTTTCTTGTGATCCACTTCGGAACAATGGCCCAGCCATTGATTCATCACTTGTGATATTCTGGCCTTAAGTCATTCCACTTCCTGGAACTAATACATTAGTCTAAAGACAATATTCTCCAAGTATTCTCAAAATATTTCGAAAATTGAACTTTGATCTTCTTTCCTACTGGATGTATTTTCATATCGGAAACCGATATTACTTTCCAGCTGTTTCTGCGGTTGCGTGAGCCTTCAGTGTTGGAGAGGGTGTGTGTGTGTGTGTGTGTGTGTGTGTGTGTGTTGTCTGTTTGTTTGCTTGTGTGTGTGTGTGTGTGTGTGTGTGTGTGTGTGTGTGTGTGTGTGTGTGTTTACCCATTTGTGCTGTACGGGGAGGGAGTTACACACACACACACACACACACACACACATACAGACACACACAAACATACACGTACACACACACACACATACACGTACACACACACACACACACACACACACACACACACACACACACACACACACACACACACACACACAAAGACACACACACACACAAACACAAACAACAAACACACAAAAAATGAGGTCCCTTGAGTGTAAGACTCCCCCCCCAGTAACGTACAAATAATTAACAACATTCACAAGAAGACTAGTTAAACACGCTTAAAATCTCTGAGTCTCAGCCAAGCTCTCTAAGCAACTTGGGTGACGACAAAGGTCCTTCTTGGGCCCATGGTCAATATATACGGTAGGTTGATGAATATCGTAAGGCCCGTTGTGGATCTTGGGTTTAGGAATCTCCACATGAATATATAAATTTCTTTTCGTGATGGATCTTGCACACTGTTCGTATCCAAAAAGAAATTATTTCTATCAATTTCTATACTTTATAAAGGTCATATTCAAAATTGTATATGAACAAAAGATATTTAGAATTCCCAATATGAACGACAGCTATTGCTGTTTTTCCAGCACCAGACTCGTCCGTATTTCGTATTTAGAGATAGGTTTTCATCACGTATTATTGCCGTCGGCAAGCTAGTAAACATCCTTGGTTTATGATTTCATGGGTTATACACTGGCTATGGGCCTACACCACGATATAAAAAACATATATTTCAGAAGGGCCTGCAATATACTGATATACCAGCATGATAGTTGCTTGAAGGCGAAATCAAGCCCAGAAAAAAAAAATGTGTAAGAATCGACATATTTGAAATGTTGAAATATATGTCAACACGTACTAGTATGTAGGTCAGGGTGAAAAATAAACATTGATGTACAGAAAGGCTGTAAGATTATGGATAGCTAACTAACAGGAATGCTACTTTCTTATAAACATGTTGAATGATATTGCAAACAGGAATAAACATTTTATTGGTAGTGAAAAGTTACCCGGACTTGATAGAAAGCATGACTCAACTATATTAGGAAAAAACTGCTCTGTCTGTCTGTCTGTCTGTGGTTGCCTGTCTGTCTCTATTGACATGGTGAGGATGTTGCCAAAAGCACTATGACTAACCCTCGTACGTAGTTGTTGATAATCCATCCATTTCCTTTAGCAGGGCAGAAATTGTTGGCTGCTGGGATAGCACACATGCGGGGGAATATTTCACTGTTGAATGGGGAGGCCTGGTCTGCCATATAGGAGGTATAGAGAAGAGAATGGTGGGGTGAAACTGATACCTACGCAATTAGTCTTGCTGATGACTACACCCAGGCTATAGGAGAGTATTGTACGTAGGCTTGTGTAGCAAATGTACAGATCTGTAGAGGATTTACGACATCTACAACTGGGCTTGGTTAGATGTGGCAGGAGCTACCAGTTCTCTCTGAGCCGAATAAACGAGGCACTAATGGAAACCTTTTCCATCAAGATGAAATATGTAAAGCAAGACATGTGTATAGAGAATGTAGTAAGATGAGCAGATTGCAAGATGACATTGTTGAATTAAGGTACTATTAGCTCTTTGGCTTCCTTGATAATGTCAATAATGTAAATTCTAAAGTCTGTGGCCAGAAATGCATACACAAACCAGAACACTTGCGTCTTAGACCGAGAATATATAGAGCCTTTTAGGAACAGGTTTATACAAACCCATAAGAAATGGCAGAAAGCATTATTACTGATAATGTGATACTTGAAATTCCAAGACTGTATCATCTTTTTGCATCTACTCTGCACACTTGATTTATGAAAGGCTTCAAGATTGCAACAAGTTTGTAACAACTTTTATAATGATGTCCTACCCACTGGGAGTCTGACAAAGATCTACTTACTTGGGTATGACAAAGACCTTTTGTGACCTCTGTAATCCTTTCGCACCATCCCTCACAGGATGAACTCAGGGTGCACAGTAAAGTAGCTGCTGACAGCGGGACCAATCAATAACTCTAAAGATTTCACTCAGGCGCACCCTGTACATGAGTCCCTTGACAATACTTAGCAAGTGAGCTGTGGACGTTTTCAGCGGGTCCCATTATCTGCTCAGTGAACACACACGGTTATATAACATCACTACAAGTCTTTTGAGTGTATTTCAGATCTGTGTCTGACAGATCGCAAAAAAAGACTACATTGACTCTTGAAAAACTGACATTTAATATTGTACTTTAGAGCAAGATTTTGTGGTAATTGAAGTACCATAGAGAAGAAAGTTCTTTACGAGAAATGTACCTGTGGTTGACTGTGAACATTCTCTTAGGATCCTTACATGTGTCATACTGTGACTGAACTATTTGGTGTGATGTATTAACGGATCATCTTGTTCTGCTGTTCACGGTCGTTCTCCAGAACAATCAATGAAGAAAGATGCTCTGACTCCTGCACAGCAAACTGTCCCTCCAGAAATGTTGTATGTGCACCAGGGAGTCTTGACGGAAGGCCAACATTTTCCGGGTGAGCATTGGAACCCACAAGGCATATTGGTATCGATCGGCAGCAAGAAAATTGTAGGACACATTGGCCAAGAGTTTGGGCACACAAGATTAGAAAAACATACCCTCATGACCTCATGAAGTAACCTTATATATACTCCAAAACTAAGCTCTCCAATTTCAAAGTTTTCTACCAGTGCCTGAGCTGTGGATGAAGCTTTAACAGTTCGTTACTTCATGCTTTGAAAGCTTGGTGTTTTGTGATCTTACAAGTTCAGACGATATGTACAATGAATACGCATTCCTTTTCTGGACTATATAATCTCAATGGTCATCTGGTGAGGACAGCACGTTACGATGCAATGAGATGCCATCAGCGTTGCTTATCTTTAATGTTATTTAGCTTTGAACCAATCAACCAGTCCAATTACCGTTGTCCACTCATTTCCCACGAATTTTTTTTTTCATAGTATGTGACTCTGTGTAAAATTACCTCATTGTTAAACCATACTGAGCCTCGCCATACATGTCATTTCCCAGTGAATGTGATTTGCCCTAGTAAACAATAGCTGATCAAATGAAATGATTGGAGATTGACCAGGTTGCAGATTTCCCACTGTCATCATGATTTTGTCTATAGACTTTTAAACCATTGCTGATGACAGTGTCGGCTCATAGAGTAAGGATAACGAGCTACTTGTTGTGATGGGACGAGTGCTACCCATGTTACATAGGCTTTTGTCTTCCAGTTGTTCATGAAAAGTTCAACTCCGCTGTGCTCACCCCTATGCTCATATTTGTCGTAGTAGGGAATAGGTCAGAGGGAGGTTTTACAGACAGTTTAAAAGGTTGGATCTATACCTATGCTGCCGGCAGGTGCGAATTACTTTTGGAATAGACTAAGATATAGACCGAGATATAGACGAAGTCTAATCACATGTCGAACAGACCCAAGTGATTTGTGTGGCAGAGTGTTGCTCTCAACGAGATGGTTGTGGAGTGGATTTAGCAACAGATTGTACGTAAAGTTGAACTGCAATGTCTGAAGATGACAGTCATACAACCAATTGTGAATATGTTTTTTTCTCAACTTTCCAAGACAAAAGAAATTTTCATGTTCATAGATTGGTCTGATGATATCTGTATAACAACGTTATGCGAAACTGACAATTTTGGAAAATAGAATTCGTACAGAAGTAGTGTTTATCTGGCATGGACATGAAGTACTCGTTCAATATGCACTGGTATAAAAGAGGTTTCTTTCTCCATATCATCTCAGGGTTTTTGTATGTTTTACACTGTAAAAAATTTAAAACCTGGGTTATTACTAGAATTACACTTATAGCTACATTTGCTTGACCAATTTGACATTCCATACTAAACCTTACCATGATTATAGCGATTCAGGTACTGAGGCTTTTGATACTTAGAGAAGAATGACCCATCGAGTTCATTTCTTTTCGAACCGTGAGTTCTACCACTGCTACATGCATGGCTTCATCATTATAGTTTTCATCAGATGCAAACTGTGAACACTTACTCACCTCGATAGTGTTCTTTACGTTTAAGTGAGACAAGAGTCCCTCTCTGTCTTGCAGAGTTCACTGTGTTGGTAACATTTGCATTGTCTTGTTATGGTCTAGAAGTTTAGAATCCTTAGTCTGGACGCAGTAAGCGCTGTCCATGTCAAATATAGTCTTGTCTTCAATTTCTTTTTATTGTGTGACCTGTTGATGGTCTAACCAATAGGTTTATATAGCAGTTAGCATCATTTACCTGCAAATCATCCATGACCCATTTAGTCAAGGTTATTTGTGTCCTGAAATTTTTTTTGATACCTCCAGACTTTATGGTCAGTCTCTACAGCGGATGGTCGGTCCCTGTTGCAGTTTCATGTCATACGTAATGCCATTTTCTAATTGTGCCCAAACTGATTTGCTGTAATAACTCGTCCAACTTTCTTATCTTCACCCTTTGCCATTTAGGCAAACCGAACTTGAGCTTGTCAAGAACAAGACTTCGACCCTGAGGCTATTTGCGATATGAGCATATGTTGGAATTCCATTTCCAACTTCAGGTCTGGACGACCTCATGATCATGGGACGCACCCAAACTCCTCTAATTCCAAATTGTTTTGTTTTTCTTAATTAGTGTTTCGTATCTTGAACGACATTCTCGTCTTGTAGAATTCGGTGGACAGAGTGAGTGGAACATGTATGTGTTTGGTCCTGACATAATTCACAACACCTTCAATCTGATAGAAATGTTTGCTTGGTGTTGCTAGTGCTTTACCATGGCTAGATGTTAGTTGGTGTTCACTGGAAACTGGTCGTATAATTCTTAAACACTAGAGTCTAGCCATTTTTTCCCTCCTGGTATGCACATGTCTTCATTCTAAAGAAAGAGCATGTTTGATCATAGATATATCAGTCGTCACAATCAGTGAGGCAAAATAGCTCTTAAATGATTTGAATCTTCATTTTGAATACTACACATATGCTGGATCGCATGTTTTATCACAATTTGAACAGCTCTATTAAAGTATCATGGTAATCCGCTGGACTGTTCTGTAACCCTTATCTTTATTTAGCTTTAACACCCTTGGGTAACTGCTGCAGTAATTGTAACGCCTTGTAACCGTAGTCATTCTTGGTATAAAGACGCTAGTTCTTAGGCAGCCATTGAAACTGTTTCAGGTTCTGTCACAAGAGATAGTGTTTCAGTCGTTCTCGAGATATTTACTGAACGAAACCTTAGGTTTCACGGGAGTACCATCATACCCGTACCATAATGGATGCAGCGTAAAGTTAACATCTCTAACAACGTTAACTCAATTGACTCAATTAATGGATCAATTTACCCAGGCTATACATCAGGGACTGCTCAAACAGTGTGAATTTCGAGTTGTGTCGCTTCCTATGTTCGATGTACATGTTTCAAAGGTGGAGGTAGTTTCTTTCGTCAAGACCTTGACGTACCGTGTGGTCACAAGTGATGCGGAGTTTGAACCCCTCCACGCATATCATATCGTGGGAATTTGCTGTTGCATTTATGTTGTCAGACAGTGACTATACCCCTTCCCATCGCCCGGGTTACAACAGCTAGGATACGTGACCACCAGAAGGACTTTTAGAAAGTAGGAGTCTGGAAAATGATCTCGAGAGCCACTTCTCTGATTGGCGAATCAAGTTCTCCAATACAGAATAGTTCTGCTGAATTATACTTTGTATGATGCTTTCTGACAATTGTTGCTGTAATCGCTTTATTGAAATGATGATTCACCTTTGTTAATCCTCAAGATTATTCCTATATTGGACTACACAGATGCAGTATCGTGATTAGATTAGATTTCTTTACCAACTGCTTTGTCTCTGTGCTTTTGATGTGAGTGAGAACATGATGGCGTACGATGTTTACGGATCTTGTGGTTGAAGAGTTGGGTGAATGTATCTATTAATGTAAAGATCTGGTCAGGAAAAAAATGTTTTTCTATAGATCCTTTTTTCGTTGCGCTTCTTTCCGTCTTTGAGCTTTCAAAAAGTTCATTGAGTTTTATGGTTATTTCTTAATCTCACGGTGTTTAGTAGTATATGACAATATGCTCATAAAAGAAATAGAAAAATGGGCTACAAACCAAATACATTCAGCCAATGACATATCTATAGTTCTCTTATGCGAAGTAATGAACCTTTTTACTTCAACGTTCACTTTCCTTCTTGCTGTTTCACTGCTTCTACGTTCATCCGTCGAATCTTCCTATTTTCTCTGGTCATGTTGGATGCTTGAACAAACATCTATCACTCCTCAGTGTCTGGGAATTCATATATAAAAAGCAATTTCCCCCATTTTCGCTACGAGTCTTTCTGATGCACTACTTGGACCAGCAGCGGCATCACCCTCGCTTCGTCTCACTCACTTCAGTAAACCAAGATCATCGAACATTGTGTGGCCTTTGGCAAGACGAATCCTACAGACCTGGCGCAGGAGAGACGAATCCTACAGACCTGGCGCAGATGAGACGAATCCTACAGATCTGGAGCAGGAGAGAGATAGGCAGCAGAATAGAGACCTGGGGAAAATGCATCGATGATGGAGTCTATTGCTGCCTCTCTTGATGTCGTGAAGACGTAAAGTGCCCTGCCACCGTCAGCGTCGTGGGGGTTTGCTGTATCTCACTCCACCCCCAGCCTGGCCTGGGGATTACTTTCATCTCCTCGAGCCATATGATCTCCACAAGTGCTCGCAGTGCACGACTCGTAGTACAGATAATATGGCCCATTTGGTAGCGAGTACAGCTCCCTTGGACGAGAAGGAAAAGTTGTTGAACATTGCAAGTAAGTGCCTCTTGGATGCCCACAAGTCCACCCGTCATTTTAAGAGCAGGAGAGAGCGGTGTTCAGGGCCTGAGAATACCACACGTACTCAGCTACTTAAGGTACTTGGAGAGAACTCTCTTTGTTGCCAGGGGTCCCTGAGCTAGAGTCAACGACCCCTTCAGTCATCATTTATCAATGAAAATGGAAGTTTTTCGAGTCCTGTGTTGCTGAATATCGTTTTTGATCAATGCTGAGTGAGGCAAGTGCGTAAACCCACATTTTCTTTCACTGGAAATGATATTCCTTTTTTATTCGAGGCCATCAAGAGCACCTAGGACGTTCAAGGGATGACGTCTCTTTGTTAAAGTAATTGGTTTGCTGGACAGGGACTTACAACCTGCTCCTTACCAGCCTTACCACCTCCTTAAAAACTTATAGATCATTATCTTTTAACCCACTTCTCTGTCTGTTTCCTATTTTTTTCTGTGTCTCTCTGAAAGCCTATAATCGTGGAGGACGCATTATCCATAAGTGAAACCTTCGACATAAAAAACGGGAATGTTTCATGCAGTAACGAGTGACGCACAGAGGCGATAGCCGAGTACACGATACGAGAATATCCCAGTGTGGTCTATTTTGTTGGCGATATGAATGATGGACTGAAATTAGCAAGCATTCAGAGTGATAACGAAACTCCTCTTAATGCAAAACTAACCAATCAGGCAACGAAACGTCTTGATAGACTCACTTGATTCAAGAAAGCTATCAAGAGTTAGCAAGCCTCGAGCTGTGTATGTAACCGGTTTTAGCTTTGGCGATTTTAGCTTTGACAAGTCTTTGTTTTGGACTCCATCACGAATCGCATCGTAATTCTCTCTCTCTCTCTCTCTCTCTCTCTCTCTCTCTCTCTCTCTCTCTCTCTCTCTCTCTCTCTCTCTTCTCTGTGGATCTTGGCCAAGGCCGTTCTGCCTGCTGTCCTGTACTCCCTTGATTGGCCTGTAATTTCGTGGACTTATTAGATTCTCTGACTAAGCGATG
Source organism: Panulirus ornatus (assembly GCF_036320965.1). Classification (NCBI taxonomy): domain Eukaryota; kingdom Metazoa; phylum Arthropoda; class Malacostraca; order Decapoda; family Palinuridae; genus Panulirus; species Panulirus ornatus. The sequence goes on from NC_092243.1 coordinate 54,047,650, forward strand.
CTTAACTCGTGTGTTTTATGAAAAATTCCGAATTATATTGAATGACCACCGTCCAATCCAAGGATCCATAATGTAGCCCCCCCACCATAACATATTGCCCTCTATCCCCTACGTCGCCAGAGACATATACAAACCATCCATCCAAACGAATAGAATCAAGCTCAGGATATGAGAAACACACACGCGCGCACACGAATACACAAACACACACGCACACGGGTACACATGCACGCACACGCGTACACATACACACCACACGCACACGCGTGCGCAGACACGCACACATACACACACCACACCACACACACGCGCACACACACACACACACACACACATGCACTCATACATACATACAAACACACACACAAGCAGACACACCGAAACATAGTATAAACAGTGTGGTAGGATCGCCTGCGAGCACACACAGGCATGAAGATGAAAAATGTCATATCAAGATCAATCGGAATTGCGACAAAGGGGCCAAAGCAAAGATGTCTGCAAGGGAAAGGGCTGCTAGATTATATGCCTCAGTGGATGAGGGACAACTGGACTCACCATGAGACTGGTATTCTAGACATAGTTACATTACTAGAAAAAGAATATATAAGAGCGTTAGAAGAAAGCGAGACAACGAAAGAGATGGACGTAGGAGGAGAAAGGAAAAGAAACCAGAACGATGGCTATAAAAGGAGAGAGAATAAGTACAAAAGACTTTATATATATATATATATATATGGAACCATGGAAGCGTAAGTGGATCATAGGGTGGGGGAGGGGGCGAAAATTCTGGGGGCCTTGAAGAATGTGTGGAAGTCGAGAACATTATCTCGGAAAGCAAAAATGGGTATGTTTGAAGGAATAGTGGTTCCAACAATGTTGTATGGTTGCGAGGCGTGGGCTATGGATAGAGTTGTGCGCAGGAGGATGGATGTGCTGGAAATGAGATGTTTGAGGACAATGTGTGGTGTGAGGTGGTTTGATCGAGTGAGTAACGTAAGGGTAAGAGAGATGTGTGGAAATAAAAAGAGCGTGGTTGAGAGAGCAGAAGAGGGTGTTTTGAAGTGGTTTGGGCACATGGAGAGGATGAGTGAGGAAAGATTGACCAAGAGGATATATGTGTCGGAGGTGGAGGGAGCAAGACGAGGGAGACCAAATTGGAGGTGGAAAGATGGAGTGAAAAAGATTTTGTGTGATCGGGGCCTGAACATGCAGGAGGGTGAAAGGAGGGCAAGGAATAGAGTGAATTGGAGCGATGTGGTATACCGGGGTTGACGTGCTGTCAGTGGATTGAATCAAGGCATGTGAAGCGTCTGGGGTAAACCATGGAAAGCTGTGTAGGTATGTATATTTGCGTGTGTGGACGTATGTATATACATGTGTATGGGGGGGGGGGATTTTTTTCGTCTGTTTCCTTGCGCTACCTCGCAAACGCGGGAGACAGCGACAAAGTATAAAAAAAAAAAAAAAATATATACATATATATATATATATATATATATATATATATATATATATATATATATATATACATATATATATACATACGTAGAGACTTCGAGAAAATAGTGGGGAGGAAACAGATAAAAGAAGAAAGAAAACTTGCTCCTGTGTGTTGCAAATCGGAGAAAATAAAAAGAGAAAAAAGTCACATACAACAAGGAAGGCCATGGTACACAAGCAACCCTGACTGCTGTGGAAAATGAATGCAACCCAGATGTCGCCAGTTATGACACGAACCACTGGACTCATGAGAGAGAACCCTGCCCTCCACCTGGGGAACATCCTGTCATATAGTCTTGTCCAGGAACTGTGGCGTGAGGAGCTTGGATCAGTAACAAAACGGACACCGTCCTCGGCTCCCGACCAATGTCATCTGGTATATTCAGAGGCTTAAAGCTGCATGAGGCAAATACAAACAAGCTTCAAGTGTCTTAGTAATCGACGCTAACTTGCTAAGGTACATAAGAGCTAATCATAAGGACTTGATTTTAGAATTCAGACCAAAAGAGTCAGAGATGAGAGAGGTGGCGTTGCTGAGCATAATGAGAGAGTCAATGACAAGCCAGAGTTGTATAAGACCAAATGATAATGGAATGGTATCGCCGGAGATAAATGGGAAATGACAGAGCTCAGGGCAATGTGGGTCATGTGTGAGGGAAGCAATGTGCAAATGAGTATAAATGAAATGATTCCAGCTTTATGAGAGTTGAATAGAAAAACAGCATAGTTAATCAGATCGACTCCACAGCAACAGATGAGACACACACACACACACACACACACACACACACACGGAAGTTCCCTCAGACACAAGCACATATTGAGACACAAGGAGAGCTGTTAACAACCTGATGGAATCATTACATCTTTGTGCTCTGTGTTTCTCGCCTCGTGTTAACCGGTTCGTCAATTTCCTAACGAGCGGCTGGATGATGAGGCTCCATCGTGTGAATCCTTGCTTTGCGAGAATGGTTCTGCTGTGCCTGGCTGAAGAGCAACACTGTGCTTGCAGGCGTCTCATGCAGACGAACGATCCTCAACAGAGCGTACTGACAACCCGCCAGGAACACAACACAGTGAGTCAGTGGAAGCCGAGGATGATCACTTCCGGGTTCTTGACCTTCTGCTTTGTGCTGAGTTGGTGTGTCTTCCTGCACGTATATCAGCGATCTCTCTCTCTCTCTCTCTCTCTCTCTCTCTCTCTCTCTCTCTCTCTCTCTCTCTCTCTCTTTCAGATCTGCAGAGTGTTAGTGTTTATGTCCACGTAACATCCTTCGAGTTTTCCTCCGAAGCATTTGCCCTCCACACACACACACACACACACACACAATCCCCAGCCGGACGTGGGATGAATCTACTCCCACCACAGTTCGTGCAACCACCCCACTGCCTCCACTTGACATTTACCCAGTGGAAGGGACACCTCATCCATGCACTTACAGTACTTCACAACCTTCCTTCTGACCTGTAGTGCCAGGTTCGTAATCCTCAACCACGGAATGTGTAGAGAAATTCTTCGGAATTTCTCTACGTCGTCTTTGGCGTTACCATCAAGACCCCTCGATTCGTAGGACCTGATCTGTCTCTGTAGTTCATTATCTATTTTCCTCCATCTGTTTAACATTGTTCTTTACTATCTGTCATCACACTTTCCTCATCTTAAGTATATAAAGAAGTACAGAGAAAATGATTTTCACAGTGCTATTTTTGTTAACTCTGATTACAATGAAATTATGTTCATCATAAGGAAATCATTTTTATGTTATGTTCATTTTTGTGTCATCTTTATCGCTTGAATTATACATAATCCACGTTCAAAGTTCACTGTTAAACGAAAGATCTATTTTTCACCCATCACACACACACACATACACGCACGCACACCATCCCCGCCACCATCCGTCAACTCCAGTACGTGAGATCCCTCGTCACTGTGTTGCATGCCGACACTTCCGTCATATCGACCCCATCCTGCCTGAGCAGACCTCTACCAGAACAGCCCCGTCCCAGCCACTGTCAACGTCATTAACAGTTAGCTGTATTATTTACGTGGAACGTGATTAACTTTCCTGGTTTTTTTTTTTATAGTTTTTTTGTTCATTCTTATTTTGTCTGTTTATTCAGCCTTCAGCTTCAGTTGATTCAATACACTGTTCTTCTTCTTCTTCTTCTTCTTCTTCTTCTTCTTCTTCTTCTTCTTCTTCTTCTCTTTCTTTTTCTTCTTATCACTGTTATTGTTATCATTATTATCATTATTATCATTATTATTATTATTATTATTATTATTATTATCATTATTTTATTATCATTATTATCATCATTTACTGTTATTATTATCATTATCAATAGCATTGATATCATTATTATTATTATCATTATTATTATTACTATTATTATTATTAATTTTATTATTATTATTATCATTGTTATTGTTATTATCATTATCATTATTATATTATCCCATGAAATCGATGTCAAGCATGTCGGGCATATGTGTCCTGTGATCGAACCCGGGAATGAAACGAAGACCGTTACGCCAACCTCAGTGGGCAAGAGCTGTTCATCTCAGACCACGTTTTCTGTGGTCGGAAAGCTATGTGGGAGAGCCCGCCAGCACCCACATGATGAGGCGTCCGCTCTAGATCGTTACAAAGAACACTGGCGACGTCTGTTTAAACCGAAACCATGTACGAACGCACAGTATTGATACATACCGACTCGCCCACACTTGCCCGAGGATCGAACTCGTGATCCTTTGAATGACAACTAATGAGCGACGACGCCACCCCGAATGGTGGTGGTGGTAGTTTGGGGGGGGGGGGTGTTAGTTTTCTGTTCATCTCAGACCACCTTTTCTTTGATCAGTAAGATCTTGTTTCCCTTCACTTATGCCGTCAATAGCCTGAACCAGGGCATGTGAAGCAGCTGGGAGAGGGGAGGTAGCCACGGAAAGATCTGTGGGGCCTTCTTAATAGGATGGTTAGAGGAGAGGAAGAAAATGTGGGACAGATGAAGTGACAGGTTGAAATGTTGGAGAAGACTGAAGCGTGTACTGATGCACGGCATAAGTATTTTGACGCTTGTGGGTAATGTTTTTAGAAGACTGGTTTTGGCGCGCCCGGTAGACTGATGACTGGATTTGGTCACGCTGCGAGTGAAAAAGTCACCTTAGGCGAGGCTGTATGACCGAGGTACCTTCTCCTCGAGAGGCTTTTCACAGTTTACAATCTATTGTTCATATTTCCATGTCATTCATATTCTATTCCTGTTGTGCATCATCAGGTCGTCTCCAGCCTTCCTCCTAATCTTCATGATGCCTTGCAAAAAAACCTAGCCCTCTCTCCTCTCCTGAAAGTTTAACGATCACGTCTATTCAGTCAAGAAACTATTAAGTCCCCTCTCAAACATTTCGCTAACGTTTTTACTTAACCTAGAGGCTCGACGCATTCCTCCTCCTGAATTAGTCTGACCACTAAGAGTTTCTCATTTCCCTTTCAGGTTTTTCAAAGACCCCCTTTCAACCCGGCAAAAAATTCTCATCCTCTCCCTTCCAATATTTATTACTTTTCCTTCGCTGCCTGGTGTAGTTCCCCAGTCTCTATTTCTCCCTCTTCTTCCTTCAGACCCGAAGTCTATATGGGAATGAAATTGTCATTGTTTCCCCAAAGCTTACAGAAGGAGGTTAATAGGACTAGAGCAGATTCGGAGTCATTGAAAAGTCAAGCAAATAGACAAAGGAAAAGGGAATTAAATGCCGATAATCTTTTGTCATGGTATTAAGGCAATGCAATTAATGGTTTATGATAATGTGAAGCACACATCATAAGGACTGATAATGAAGAAGTTTATAAAAGCCAATACGAAAATCAAATGTCATACTACCCATATGCTCCTAACAGCTAGATCCTCTTGGTCAATCTTTCTTTACTCATCTGCTCCATACACCCGAACCATTCCAGCACACCGTGGTGAGGGTTCTCTGTCAGATTGCGCTCACTACCTTACTCAGTCGTACACTGGCACTGCACCCGCTTTCTGAAAGGGCTCTAGAGTCACTCCAGGACCCCTTTTCCAGGAGCTCCTGTAAGGGCTCTAGAGTCACTCCTTTTCCAGGAGCTCCTGTAGCTCCAAGGCTGCGCCACCTCGAGTGGTAGGGAATCGATGAACGCCCTGGGAGTGAGAAATATTCAACGAGGTTGTATTATGGCAAAATGTGACTCTTCACTTGCACTGTAGCCTCATACAAGAGGAGTCTCTCCTCGATCATTCATCGTTTTAACTATGGCTGTTCAGTAATAGCTGTCGTACATGGAACGATTTTCCTTTCCTATCGTATTAGCAGTGGTGTCCTAGTGGTTTTGTCTACCACCTACTCTCTTTCTTCTCGCAATTAATGAATGTATATATATATATATATATATATATATATATATATATATATATATATATATATATATATATGTGTGTGTGTGTGTGTGTGTGTATTCATTCAAGTCAAGAACTCCAAGATTATGATGCTGTTGACAAAACCGACTCTGGTAACATGAAGAATATCAATTCACTCACGGTTCAAAAGTTACAGGTTTGAAGGTGGAAAAAATATGAGGCCAGCTGGGCTTCAAGTGACTAGGGCATATACCATGAGGAACAGAGGACAAAGAACCCTCCCTCGACTTCCATGAAATCCCTGGTAGTTTTTGCCTGCAGTAAGCAGACTGGAGATGAGGCACAGTAGCAGATGAAATATACGTCGACTGGAGGTGCGTGTAACGCATAGGAACAGCAATGTTCAGTTGGTCTTTACGAAGTAGAGAAGAAATAACCTTTCGTGTACATGTCCGTATTCGTGAACGCGTGCGTGTGTGCGTACACCTTGCATATGTTTCATCATTCGGGGTAAGTTTTCAACCACTGTCTAAGGTACGGGCATCTAGCTTCGTATATATTACCATTTTGAAGAGCGCATCAGCATCCCACCAAACATAGGTAGCCTAGAGGCTATCATTATAACCGGAAAGCACTTATGTTGATTAAATCAAAGCTGTTCTTTATGTATGTGGTTAGACAGTCATTACCAGGACTGGCAGCCTTCAACTTACAGCAGAAGGAGTGAATGGTGGCAACTGTGACCAGAGTTAAGATGATTCGCCTCTAAGTTTACCATGACCAAGACTGGCCTCAGGAGACCATTCATGGACGCCGTCTCTTTCAGTCCTTCCCTCAATATGTGGTCGTGACTCAGGCGCACCTATAAGGAGAAGACAATTATCAAAGAGCTCCATGTCATCAAGACAATCTCAGTGTTGAATAACATTACGAATACAAACTCACACCTTGACACGTTCACTTTACCTCGACATCAGCGAAGTGAGAGTGAAAAGATCGCTACACTTGGTACTAATTCCACCCTGTTATAAATCTACACTGAGCTGGCTCCACGCTCGGAGTTGATTCACGCCGGGCAGAACTGGAACGGCGCAGCTGATAAGAGAGACAAAAGATAAACGACACAATTAACGTCGGCATATCTAGAGCACATGAACCCAACATTCTATGCAAATCAAATTAACACGACAGGAAAGCATTGCGCAGTCAGCATTAGTTTATGAAGCGAATAACAAAGCACTGATATTACATTAACACATGGAGAAACATGTCATTATGTTTAACTGCACCATCATCTTCACATTACATATGAGAGAAAAGAGATAATATACATTATAATCATCAGCAAATATTGAAAATGACGTAGCAAAATGCACACAAGTGATTAAAGGACACGCGTGCGCGCGCGCGCGCGCGCACACACACACACACACACACACACACACACACACACACGTGTAAGAGTAGGAAGAGAGGAAAGTGATTGGTTCTTAGTGAATGTCGGTTTGCGGCAGGGGTGCGTAATGTCTCCATGGCTATTTGATTTGTTTATGGATGGGGTTGTTAGGGAGGTGAATCCAAGAGTTTTGGAGAGGCGCAAGGTTGCAGTCTGTTGTGGATGAGAGGGCTTGAGAAGTGAGTCAGTCGCTGATGATACAACGCTTGTGGCTGATTCAGGTGAGAAACTGCAAAAATTTGTGACTGAGCTTGGTAAAGTGTGTGAAAGCAGAAAGCTGAGTGGAAATGTGAATATGAGGTTCAGTGGAGTTGAAGGACAAGTTGATTGGGAGGTAAGATTGAATGGAGAAAAATGGAGGAAGTGAAGTGTTTTAGATATCTGGGAGTGGATTTAGCAGAGGTTGAAACCATGGAAGCGAAAGTGAGTCACAAGGTGGGGGAGGGACGAAGGTTCTGGGAGCGTTGAAGAATGTCTGGAAGGCGAGAACGTTATCTCGGAGAGCAAAAATGGGTATGTTTGGAGGAATAGTGGTTCCAAAAATGTTATATGGCTGTGAGGCATGGGCTATAGATAGGGTTGTGCGGAGGAGGGTGGGTGTGTTGCAAAGGAGATGTTTGAGGACAATATGTGTTGCGAGGTGGTTTGGTCGAGTAAGTAATGAAAGGGTAAATGAGATATGTGGTAATAAAAAGAGTGTGGTTGAGAGAGCAGAAGAGGGTGTATTGAAATAATTTGGCCACATGGAGAGAATGAGTGAGGAAAGATTGACAAATAGGATATATGTGTCGGAGGTGGAGGGAACGAGGAGAAGTGGGAGGCCAAACTGGAGGTGGAAGGATGGAGTGAAAAAGATTTTAAGCGACCGGGGCCTGAACATACAGGTTGGTGAAAGATGTGCAAGGAATAGAATGAATTGGAACGATGCGGTATACCGGGGTCAACGTGCTAGGAATGGAATGAACCAGGGCATGTGAAGCGTCTGGAGTAAACCATGGAAAGTTTTGTGGTACCTGGATGAGGAAAGGGAGCTGTGGTTTCGGTGCATCACACATGACAGCTAGTGTCTGAGTGTGAACGAATGTGGCCTTTGTCTTTTCCTGATGCTACCTCACGCGCGCGCGAGGGGAGGAGGGGGTGGGGGGGGTGCCATTTCACATATGGCGGGGTGGCGATGAAAATGGATGAAGGCAGCAAGTATGAATATGTACATGTTGATATATGTATATGTCTGTGTATGCATATGTATGTATGTATACGTTGAAATGTATAGGTATGTATATGTGCGTGTGTGGGCGTTTATGTATATACATGTGTATGTGGATGGGTTACCCCATTCTTTCGTCTGTTTCCTTGCGCTACCTCGTTAACACGGGAGACAGCGACAAAGTATATATATATATATATATATATATATATATATATATATATATATATATATATATATATATATATATATATACATATATATATATATATATATATATATATATATATATATATATATATATATATATGTGTGTGTGTGTGTGTGTTTGTGTATGTGAGTGAAAAAGACTAAGAAATAGCCTCATTCGCTTAAATCCCCTCTCTAGCTGTCATGTACAGTGCATTGAATACAACCCCCTTTCCACAACCGGGCCTCACAGACTTTTCCGTGGTTTTCTGTGCCCGCTTCGAATCTCCTAGTTCAGCCTAATAACAGCGCTTCGCTCCCTGTATACCACATTGCTCCAATTCAGTTTATCCTTGCACGCTACGCACTCACTTGCACGTTCAAGCCCTTAACACTCAAAGTGCCTTTCGCTCTAGTCATGCGCCGCTTCCATGGCGTTCTTTTCCCCGAACCCTTCACTTCCAACAAACATACCCTCATAGTCATCCTATGCGTATCAGAAGCCTTCCATCTCATTGATTTTCCATTCTTCGGCCATATCTTTCTGTACGTCTCGATGTTACTCCTCCATCCGTCCTTTCGTCCTACATGTACTATATTTTGGTCTACATGCACCCGTGACCTCTTAGGCTCGAACCCGTACCGTGTCTCTGGTTGCTGCTTCCCATGAGGGAAGACAGCTGCGATAGTAATGATAAGAATTTATCCAGATCCCACGTGGATCAAGTTGTTGGGTCAAACATCCTTATCGAGATAAAGAAAATTAAATTGTAGCCTCTCAAGGTTCGTGAATCACAGGCCAAAACCATGGTAATATCAACCCATGTTGTTGTGATTGATATATCAATTAGCATATGGGAAATGGCGTGGGTAGAGTGGGAGATTAGAGTAAACAAAGGTGTAAAGAAATGTACATACTTCGAGTTAAAACACACCCAAGGTGTAAAAATGTATATACGACGAGTAGAGAAAATAAATAAGATATACTGCCCTAGTCAAGGAGAGGTGGCGGGGGTCTCCGTCAGTTCGAAATATCACACACACAGCCTGACGTCAGCCACAAAGAAAATACGTCACTACGAAATTGGATCAATAGAATGAACAAACCACTGCTATCGCTAGGACGTGATCAACTCGTATTCAATAAGCATGTGGTGCTAAAACAGTTTGTACACTGGCATTTTATGTTCTGGCAGCTCTGTACATCACGTCAATATAAATAATGATACACTTGATGGAGAAATGAGAATGTAATACTGTACTCAGCTCAGCCGAGTGATAGAATATCTCTTAGTTCCAAAGGAAATAACACTTGTATGGGAAGCTAGCCAGCTAGGCCACTCAGCAACGAGTTTACGTAGGCCAATTGGTAACCTTCTCTGGTGAGCCAACAGTTCCGACAGCAGTTTACGACTTGATCAATAAGTTAAAGGGTCTAAAATCAAAGGTGATTTGAATCTAACTTAGCTAGAATAGGAACCCGTCGTAGGTGAGTTTAGCGTTGTTGTAGTACCCTGTACTTAAAATTCCCTGTATCGGCGTGATGTGTCTGGACCCACCGACATGGTGTCGTGATGTTGAACACCAAGGGCTCGAAGTCACACAGTTCACCGGACGGGCTCCTAGATAATCTTTGGTGAAGACAAGACAGTATCGGCTGCAGGCGCCGCTGTCTACTGGATATGGTAGGATTCAGTTGGATGATCTAGGCGGCCGCTGGAAGCACAGATTGCAGGCGACGCGTAGTGGAGGCGTTCAAGATAGCGTGGCAAACGTTGATTAGTGGTGCAGGTGGCGACGCCTTGATATCCGACGTTCGCTGGGTAAAATAGGAGGCGAGCCGTAATCTCTGGCGAAGAAGGATGCCAATGGCGGTGTGGTCGGAAGCGATGAGTGGCGTGCAGCCACCGCAGAAATCCAACTGTCTTTCCATGAGAAGGAACAGAGAAAGGTGCCAAGTGAGGATTTTCCCTCTTGGGCTCAGTCCTCTGTTCTTGACGCTACCTCGCTAACGCGGGAAATGGCGAATATGTATTTGATATATATATATATATATATATATATATATATATATATATATATATATATATATATATATATATATATATAGATAGACACATCATGTTACCCTGGTAGAGTTTGTGTCCCATTCGATAAAAACATCTGGATTTCCAATACCTGGCGCGGTAGTTTACGTGATAGGTCTCGCGAGATAGCCATCCTGGGAAAAGTCTAGTTTTAAGCCCAGTGTCTGGTGAATTGATCAGATAAGAAACTCGTCGGAAAACGTGAGGTATATATACCCACTATCATCATCCCCTTTTTACACATGCGTTTACACCACTAGTGATCTTGGCATCAGAAATGAGTGAAAGACTTATACACATACGTTACTATTATTGAAATCTAGGAGAAATCTCCAGTGGATAGCCAAGGCGAATGTCGTCTGCTTGAAGCCAAACGCCGTGGTAGAGTTTTGCAGGAGCGTCTGTACACACACACACACACCACATATACACACACACACACACATACACATATATACACATACACGCACAAACACATTTGTGTTTCTGTGCGCGTTTGTGTGTATTTCTTATAAGAGCGTGTCACTGAACATGTTTACATCAAAGGGACTGACATAATATCATGAGTCAGTCTCATCTTCACACTTGGTAGTATAGGGACTGAAAACATCATAAATGATGACCCAATCGAAAAGAAAAGAAAATGATCACGTATTCCTTTTTTGAGTCTATTCGGTAAATCAAGACCCCAAGAAGACTGGAGATGAAGCCAGACTCGAAGAGGAGACGCGATCGTGGGTTATAAACTACATAGATTAACTTATTCTGTGATGAATTGGGAAATGGAGTTCAGTACTCATGAAATAAGGTGGAGTGTTGTGTGAAATTTACTATGGAAAAGAAGAAATATGGGCGCCTTCAGCCTCAGACACAGGTGAAAAGTTACAGAGAGAGAGAGAGCGAGGCATGTTTGCCAAACTTCAGTTCTTCAGATTCAGCGATGCTAGACGTGAAGAAAGCGGGACAATGCCAAAAGTAAAGTCTACTCGGCAAGGGCTGTACGTAAGTCCCCAGAGAGCCAGAGGGATATTCGCTAGCTGCCTTGACAGCTGGCAGTGTGGAGTCTGACCGCGTTCAGGCTCCAGAACTGACATCATGTCATGTTACTGTCACTGTCACTGTCTTTCAGAAGATGTGTTGAGGGATTGCTATGCTTAGCATACATCACAGTCATCAGTATCATGTGGTTTTATGATCCGATTTATGAATTCCGTCCTGTTTATACGGAGAAGTTTAGATTGAATTCTCATACAAGCATTCTAATCTCTATGAAGCACCTCTTAAATCTATGTCAAAATTCGAATCAGCTTTTGTTATTAGTGTATAAAAGATATCAAGAAGTGAAAGTGGCACCTGCGCTAACCAGAATTTGAGATATAAGACAACAAGGAACCAGTAGAGCAGGATAAGAATGGAGAAACAAATTTGAAGACTCTGAAAAGAATTTTGTTGGCCTGGCAGGACACAGTTCAAAACTTTTCCACAGATTCATCAGAGATGAATTGTTGGTTAAAGAACTGCTAATCAGACAGGAAGTCAGAGGGATAAGTTGTAGTGGATGATATAAAGATATGCGAGGAACTGAAAGAAAAGTTCCAAAGTGTTGTCACAGTGGATGTGATATAGAATGACTGGGGGGAGAGGGGAAGGTTTTGGTAGGTATTGAAATATCTATAGAAGAAACACACAGAGTTCTTAAAGGATCATGGTCCAAATGATGTTTTTCCACATATACTGAAGATTGTATGTGTGTGTGTGTGTGTGTGTGTGTGTGTGTGTGTGTGTAGATACTTTTGTCCTACCACTTTAAATATTGTTCAAATTGTTGTTAGAAAAAAATATAAGGTGCCAAGGGAGTGGAAGGGGACAAACGTGATAACTGTCTTTAAGAAAGGAGACAGGGAGAACGCACAGAACTTCAGACTTCAATCAAGTACATGGATATGAGAAAACTCAGTAATCTGTTCACGTCCTGCAATAAGCCAAAACTAGTATATGGTCCTCAAGTTTGGTCGCCGCACTAAAAGACGCACAAGGAACTGATAGAGAAGGTCCAAAGGAGGACCACAAAGATAGTACCAGAAGTAAGAATGCTGAGTTACGAGGAAAAGTGAGACACTAAATAGTTGTCTATCATGGAACGAGAGCGCAAAGTTGGTGGCGACCTAATCAAAAACTTTTTAAGTTCTTAAGCCAGTTTTGCCACGTCAGTGGGGAACATTTCTTCGAAAGCTGCGTGGATTCAACAGATAAGTTTAAGCAAGAAACTCTCTCGGGAAAGATGTAAATAAGTACCTTTTTAGCACAAGACTAGTGGGTAGATGAAGCTAGTAAAGTGAGCGAGGAAACTGCGAATTTCGAGGCATTAGTCACATACAAAACTCTCTGTAAGGCGAGGGATTAGATAGATCATAAAAGAGAAAAGAGAAAATAAAGAAGGAAAGAAAGACCCACCTACACACCACCTCTACCCACTTTTACTGGAGCAAAATAAAAGGAAGAAAAATATTGAGAACAGAGAAGTATGAAGTTGAAAAATACAGTTCTGACTCACTATACCCACTCCCTCCTTCCCAACCCAGATCATCTTGACTTTTGTGACTCACAACGAGATGAGAGAGAGAGAGAGAGAGAGAGAGAGAGAGAGAGAGAGAGAGAGAGAGAGAGAGAGAGAGAGAGAGAGAGCGTGAAGGCAAGAAATTAAGAAAAAAATGGGTTTGTAAGGGCCATGTTCGCAGATGGTAAAACCAGCCCGGTAGGTCAGAATTAATGAGAAAGAAAATAGACCATCAACTCTGACGCGGAGGATGTAACATGGCTCCAGACTGTCTGTCTTGACTGCCCAGGAATTAGGATGGTAGTGCCAACTGAACGGTTTTTGTATATATATATATATATATATATATATATATATATATATATATATATATATATATATATATATATGAAGGTGCGCGTTCATATGCACTTTGTTCTTTTTAATTTGCCTTCAATAAGTTTTTTAAATCACTGAGAAATTTTAAATTAGATTTCCAATGTTGCTCTCAACATTTTTTCTTAATAACGTGGGAGGTTTCAAGGTACAAATATCATATTCAGCCAATAAGTTACGACACAATGCATAATGAAAGTGATATGATACAGTAATGGATGCATTCAAACTTTATGGTGCTAGAGAATTCGAACCCACCAAGAGAATGAGGCCTTACCTAAGCCTGTCTAACCAGGAACCGATTTCTCTCATCCTTGGAATGACGTGTAGACTACGACCCTAACATGACAAGTTTGAAAAGAAAGTAGTAAAGCTTACAGAAGCTTTTCCTCTTGGGACCTCAACCATCATGATATCGAAAGATATGAGCAAAAACTAGTAAGAATGTGGATCCTCAAAGTCCTTAACTAACAGCGAAATATGAAAATACCTCCAAAGAAAACTTTCTGACATACACACGAAAATACAATCAGGCACCAGCCACGAAGCGATCTATAGGAACCAAAACATTTTGGCAGGCTTAGTGGACGAGAAAACCCAGATAAAAATAACATGGCTCAGAAAACAAGCCAAACCTTGATACTAGCCAGAATACTCTTGCAGGGAACACTGACTTAACCTCATTTACTCCCAGGCCTCAGAGGCGGCTGCCCCCTCAACCCTCCTTCACCAGCAGATAATCCATTTGAAACCGCTCTTGGTCCAGACCTAAACATGGACGCATGTGTCTAGTGCGCCTGCTTCTCCGTAACTGTAATATGTCCAACGCCCATTATACTCTGTCGTACATATATTTCATATCTTGTAACTTGTAGGTGGATGATGAGATGAGTATCACGAAGCGTCTCAGATGATCAGTATTAAACACTGGAAACCTGTCTTACAATATGATTTGCCTGTGAGAACCACTGTGAGGCTATCACAGAAGACCAGTTAGTAACTTGTGAATACTAAGGACGCATTGGTGTTTAACAGAAAATGTGGTGGTGAAAATATGCTTACATGCACTAATGTACACACAGTCACACACATACACACACACACACACACACACACACACACACACACACACACAGGCCGCCCCCATGGTGTAGTGGTTAGCTTTATTGAATATGGGTTAACGCATACCTGTCCAGGGTCGTGCTTTCGTTTATTCTTGGCTTAAGCTCGCTGAAATGGCGAGAAATATATATATATATATATATATATATATATATATATATATATATATATATATATATATATATATATATATATATATAATATTTCCTCACTCATTCTCTCCATGTGACCAAACCATTTCAAAACACCCTCTTCTGCTCTCTCAACGACACACTTTTTATTACCACACATCTCTCTTACCCTATTATTACTTACTCGATCAAACCATATATATATATATATATATATATATATATATATATATATATATATATGTATGTATGTATGTATGTATGTATGTATTTGCCATTTCCCGCGTTAGCGAGGTAGTTTTCCAGAACAGATGACTGAGTCTGGAAGGGAGGATTTCCAGCCCCCCGCTCCCTCCCCTTTCAGTCGGCGCTTACGACACGCAGGGAATACGTGGGAAGTATTTGTCTCACCTTTCCCCATATATCTGTGTATCTATTTTTCTATCTATCTCCGTAATGATTTTCTTATCTAACAAACATGATCATACGTTTTCACTAAATGAATAACCTAAAAGAGCAAGAATAATTCATCTTTACAGGAAAAAGATGCTCGCAAAATATGTAAATCCCTCCTGATAACTCTTGACCTATGTTTATTTTGTTTATTATAATCGTATTCTGGACAGAAGAAACCGTAAGTGCGTAACCCACGAGTGCGTAACCCAGAGTGCGCAACCGCAGAGTGGGTGTAGCCTCAGTGTTTTGTCACTCTTGTTTCAAACGAGAGCAGGTGGTGAGCTTGAGGAGCCACTAGTTGGAAGTGTGCCTGGAGGAGGTGTGGGTGACGTTGCTGTAGAAGGGCCTGTGGCCTAGTAGAGGTGAGGCAGGAGTGGTACACTTGGTCGAACTGTGATGTGAGGGTGTGAGCCAATGAGGATACGGTATAGAAAATTAGGTGAATTGAAGGCGTGTTGATAACCCATGATCGGCCTTGTGAAAGGTTGTTATCACCCTGAAAAAGAATCGTATTCCATCCATAATGTTCTCCATGTTCAAATAGTCTTACGACCATCCGAACCTTTGAACACCCTCGACCAATATCTGCTCCTAAGCCTGTACACTCTACACACTGTCCCTTCCTAGTCTGGTCTTAGGTCTTTCGTTGGTAGTCTTACGCCAAGATACTCCTGAGCTTTGAAAGACTCTCCATAGCCCGACCTGTGTGTGTGTGTGTGTGTGTGTGTGTGTGTGTCGTATACATGGGTGTTAATCTTCAGTTGAGGTTTGAAAACATGTTGCCGAGCGGAGCCGCACCAACATTAAACGTCGCTTTCTTGGAAGTGTCTGCACCATTTACGCCATAAGAATCCGTTGTTTACGGTTCAAGTTTTATCAGGTATATCTTAACGTAATTTTCACTTTAAGTTGCACAGTTTTGCATTGCTTTCTTCTCCTATCTTCAGGTTCTTTTTGAGGATTGTGTGTGTGTGTGTGTGTGTGTGTGTGTGTGTGTGTGTGTGTGTGTGTGTGTGTGTGTTTCCTGTTCTACTTAACCTTATAATGAATTCCAGTTTTGCTACTAAAGTATTTTGAAAATAAAGGTGAAATCGCACTTCAGTAGGAGTATATGTAATTCGAATAAGCATGTAATTTTTCTATACATGTGGCGCATGCTTTTTGGCGACAGTCCACCTGATCAGGTACCAATAATTAATAAAATCGTTCAAAAACCAACATCACCACAGAAGTACCGTTGATGTGTCTTGGACCAATTTTCTTATGTTTTCGTGTTTTTCCAATTCTTTCATAATGATTTGATTGATAATAAGATAGGCATTAAAGTTGCCTGGAAACAAATTAAAGTTGTTTGTATTAGCAATTAAGACAGATTCAGTGACGTTACGTGTGGCATAAACAGCAAAAGGGTATAAGATAACTGGATCGTTAATCTGTACAGGACGATCGTTATCATGAGTGTTTAGCGATCGCATTTTTGTGGTCATCCCTGTGTACTGAGTGACAGTGCCCATAGCATCTCTCGGTTACAGTTTTGCCGGTCTGGCCAATATATATATCTTTACATGCCTTACATTTGAAGGCGTAAACACTCGCAATTGTTGGAGGATTTGGCCTACTTTTAATTACGGTCTCACTGACAGTGTTATTGCAGTGGAAGGCAACATTCAAAGCAATGTTTTTTTAGTACCTGTCTGACATTATCTAAGTTGGAGAATAGGGCAACACTAAACATTCAGACCTATCATCATTTGTCACATTTTTGTTACTAGATGCATAAAATTTCCTCCGAGCATTCCAGTAAGCCTTGTTCCCAAACCACTTAAGATAACATGACTACCTAAAGATACGTCTTATATGACTACATTCGTCTACCGAGGCTGATAGGATCACATATCCGTAGTTCTCTTAAAAACATAGACATAATCACAGACATTTTTACAGAAGAATCATATACTGAAAAATGATGAGTATAGCTCTCAGAGTTGGTAGCTTTTCTTTAGATCTTAAAGGACAAATGATCAGATTCCCTAGCTATAAACACATCAAGGAACGGCAGTTTGCCTTCTGTTTCCCATTCAGTCTTGAATTTCATAGTCGAGTGGATGTTATTCGATTTATTGAAGAAAGCATCACAATCTTGGGAAGATGGCCACAAGGACCGCACATCATCATTGTATCTAAACCAGTTTTTTGGATGATTACTGACTGAAGTTAGAGTTTCAGTCTCAAAGTATTCCATAAATAAGTTACTGAGTATAGGACTAAGTGGACTTCCCATGGCAAGAACAAATTTCTGTCTATGAAAATTACCTTCGTCATCTTGGAAAACATTATCGGAAACACAAAGTTCTACTAAGTCAATTAAAGTTTTTATGCACAGGGGTGAGGCAAGACTGAGATTATGCAATTTCTTCAAAGGTATGCAATGGTTTCATGAATGGGGAACTTTAGTGAAAAGGGAATTCATATCAAAACTACTGTGTATGATCAGGCAAATTATTGTTCCTAACTCTGTTTACAGAATCTAAGCTATTGATAGCATACAATGGAGAGACATTTCCTTGAACAATGCTAAGGTGTTTCGCTAACTATTTGGATGATCTATAACCAGAGGAATTAACAGAGGAGATAATTGGTCCGAGGGGACGTCCATCTTTCGCACATGGCATCACTGCTTCCCTAAATATCACCCATTCCTTACCAACTCCCAAAGCTTCGTTAGCTTGTACTCAACCTCTCCTGGTATTTCTTCCCCAAAGTGTCTTTTCCAAACTCACTCACTCTTACCACTCTTTTTCGAATACCTCTATAAATCTTTTCTCTCAAGTCCACAAGATAATGATCAGACATCCAATGAACTGCCCCTCTCAAAGCATTAACATTCAAATATATCTCTTTCACACGTCTATTAGTTAGTATGTAATCTAATAATGCCCACTGACAATCCTTCCTAATCACATGCATATACTTGTGTATCTTCCTCTTTTAAACCAGATATATTACCAATCACCACTCCTCTTTGAACACACAACTCCACAAGTAGTTCACCATTTCCATTCACAATACTGAATATCCCATGCCCCTAATTATGCCCTCAATGCCACGTTATTCGCCTTCGCATTTGAGTTCCCCGCCACTAATACCCGTTCCCTTGCATCAAAATTGGTGACGTACTCGCTCATCTGCTCTCAAAACACTTGCCTCTCATGATATTTCTTCTCATGGCCAGGTGCTTAAGCAGTAATAATCACCCATCTCTCACCATCCACTTTTAAACTTTAAACCCAGCTCAATTTCTTACGCTCTCTCATTCACTCCTATAACCCCTGCTTCAGTAGTAGTTCTACATCTTCCATAACTCTGGTCTCCTCACCAACCCCTGACTTTACTCGTAGGATATTACCAATTCATACTTACCCTTTACTCTTTAGCCTTGTGGCACTTGGAGCAATAACATTCACGTTTTCCTCCTCCAACATACTACCTATCTCTTTGTTACATTTTCACACATTTTGACACCCCAGCCAGAGCCTTCTAAGAGGATGAGCACTTCTCGATTGGCTTCTTCTCTTGTTCCATCTTTTAAAAATTGAAAATACAAAAGAGGAGTGTTTCCAGACGCCCCATTTACGGCACCCAGGGAATACGGATGTAGAGTCTTTTTCCGCTACTTCATACATACATACAGCGTACGCAAAAACTTTGTCCTCCCCCATATATTTTCAAAGACAATAAATGGCTGAGGTTTATTGTGGATAGAACCATATGACGCTCTCGAGGAGTCAGGGTGAAGTCATCGTACACCTGATCGCTAAGACATGTGTTTCTAACGGTGTGAACACCAGCAATCCGCCTCAGGCTCTCTTAGGTTATGATGGTATTCCTTTACACCTTCTGCCTGCCATTTCATTTTGGGAATTTTCCTTGTTGGCGCTGTATTTCTTCCACCTTTGCTTCATGATGATGAGCTCTTACCTTTCTAAGGAGGAGAAAGCTCAAATTCTTGTGTGAAGCAAGAAAATGTGAATACATGTGAGATATCTGTCCGCACTGGGCGCCTAGAACACACAATCAGGCGGCTGCTTGACAGCGTCATCCCACCACAAAAGCCTATCCCTGGTCGCTCATGGAAGCCCTGCAGATCTACAGATAACATCCAAAGAAATATTGAGTCATCCCTGTATTTCAGCCGCCGAATTCGAGAAAAGCCATCAAAACTTCTAGGAAACTTCTCTAAAAGAACCATTCAACATTGTCTGCAAAAGCACCCAAACATTCCCTCCTGCGAATAGCTATCGTATCCTTACGTACGAAAGAAATGAAACGTGAACGATTCGTAATGCAAAGAATGCAAGGAGTGGAATGAGCAATGGTGGAGCAAGGTGATTTATCCCAAGAAAGTTCCTTGAAATGTGTGCAGTCGGCAGGGGAGGGTGAGGAGGCCGGAGGGTACCAATCGGTACGACTCTCGTTTCATAGTGAAGTCAGTGAAACACTCAGCTAGTATGATCAGCTGAGGTTGCCTTAGTAGTGCAATGGGTAGGGGAAGGTTGTTCTCTTTATCTGAAAACACTACAGTGAATGAAGGGCTGTACATGGAGGTGCCAGAAGACCATTTGCTTCCGTTTTATGAGGCTCAAAGGCGTGATCACTTTATGCAGGACCATACCCTCTACCATAAAGCTGGAAAGGTGCTAAATTGGGTATCGGAAAGAAATATTAAACTGATGGAGTGGCCTGGGAACGCCTCGGGCTTTGATCCAATCGAGAATTGCTGCAACTAGATGAAAGTCAAACTTGCTTTCTGAAACACCTCATCAGCGCCTCGCTTTATTCAGGATGCCAAGACCCAATGAACCCAAAACATGAACACAATACTCGAGGAATCTTGCCAGTTTCATGCTCAGACGTCAGCAGATGGTTAAGGATAGAGATGACAAAGTAATTAAATGTAAAATGGGTATGTTTGAAGGAATAGTGGTTCCAACAATGTTATATGGTTGCGAGACGTGGGCTATGGATAGAGTTGTGCGCAGGAGGATGGATGTGCTGGAAATGAGATGTCTGAGGACAATATGTGGTGTAAGGTGGTTTGATCGAGTAAGTAACGTAAGGGTAAGAGAGATGTGTGGAAATAAAAAGAGCGTGGTTGAGAGAGCAGAAGAGGGTGTTTTGAAATGGTTCGGGCACATGGAGAGAATGAGTGAGGAAAGATTGACCAAGAGAATATATGTGTCGGAGGTGGAGGAAACGAGGAGAAGAGGGAGACCAAATTGGAGGTGGAAAGATGGAGTGAAAAAGATTTTGTGTGATCGTGGCCTGAACATGCAGGAGGGTGAAAGGAGGGCAAGGAATAGAATGAATTGGATCGATGTGGTATACCGGGGTTGACGTGCTGTCAGTGGATTGAATCAAGGCATGTGAAGCGTCTGGGGTAAACCATGGAAAGCTGTGTAGGTATGTATATTTGCGTGTGTGGGCGTATGTATATACATGTGTATGGGGGGGGTTGGGCCATTTCTTTCGTCTGTTTCCTTGCGCTACCTCGCAAACGCGGGAGACAGCGACAAAGTATAATAAAAATAAATAAATATATATATATATATATATATATATATATATATATATATATATATATATATATATATACAACATAGATGAGTAGCTATTGCATAGTGCCACATTTTCCAATTATTTTTCTCTTGGATATCTTTTGGACTGGACTGCCCGCAGATTAGGATTACGTCTAATGCAGTTCAGCATTAAGCTTCTGTAAAAGTTTCGAGTCAATCCAAGTATTTTTTACCCTCACCCTCATGAGGTGAAGCGATTGAAGCTCCCTAATGGAGTCGTCAGAGAAGACCAGAGCGAGTTGGCGGTGGTGGTGTGGTGGTGCGGTGGTGGTGTGGTGGTGCGGTGGTGGTGCGGTGGTGGTGTGGTGGTGCGGTGGTGGTGTGGTGGTGCGGTGGTGGTGTGGTGGTGGTGTGGTGGTGCGGTGGTGGTGTGGTGGTGCGGTGGTGGTGTGGTGGTGCGGTGGTGGTGTGGTGGTGCGGTGGTGGTGTGGTGGTGCGGTGGTGGTGTGGTGGTGCGGTGGTGGTGTGGTGGTGCGGTGGTGGTGTGGGGTATTGATGGGAACGTGAACGCTGGAGATAGAAGAGACTTTAATAGAGTTTGGCTTGAGTGTATCGGTTAGTGTGGGCGGAGGCGGCGTGGGTGTGGGCAGTAAAGGGGAACGAGGCTCCAGGCGACATTGAACACTTCTTACCTCTGGTGTGGCTACGTCCTGAATAATTATCTGTGTGGGAGGTGCCGCGTCTCTGGCTCGTCGTCGCTCGGTGAATGATACCGACTCCCAGAGTGACAGAGCGTCTGGTCATGTTAATAGCTCATAGATGTTATCTCTGGTAGAAATAATTCATGAAAAATAATGATAATGATAATTGATGATGATGACGCAAAGGCCTTACCTATGTAGAACTCCCTCCTCTTCCTGTATGAGCAATTCACACACACGTTAATGCACTGGCTCACTCAAAGCTCGTATAATCAAACACTTTATCAACAGCACATTCATTAATCTTACTTATCTTTCTCACTCTTCATAATTCTGACGACCCACTCCCTCCCCCTGAGCGATTACTGGAGGAGCTTGTAGATTTCCGAAGCGAATATTCCGAATCTGTTCTTCACGACGAAGACGTCATTTTTAGGGAAGAGTCTTAGGGGAGACATCGTGCTTGTAGTTCGGTGTAAATGTCTTTCATTTTTCTAGATCGCGAGTTTTGACCTGAAAAGCACCAGTGGTATATTAGGGAGAACTGAAATGGTCAAGTGAAGACTGGACTTGGAAAATCTACGTGAAGGAAACAGCAAAACGTAGATAAATTTTGGAAATATGACCAAAGATTACTTTCATAAAGTTCATCTTAATTTGACATATGTAGTAATCATCTACTTATCATATGATTACTTTAGGGTCCCTTCTAAAAGAACTCTTATGTTTTAACACACCTGAACGTTTTCTTCAGGGACTTCTGCAGACCAGGGTTGCGCTACGTTCAGTAGCAGGGACAGGTTGGCAAGAAGTTCTTTAAAGAACACTGTGTACTCTTTTCCTTGTACTGGCGAGGATACAGCCTCACCAATGCTGATCTCTCACACGCAGGATAATCTCTTGCCTGTGGAGTTCTGTAGCACACAAGTGTTGGTATAACGTAACGTACATCATACGTTAGAATAACGCTGGTCAGATTTGACTGCGTCAAGAGAATTAAAAGCGAAAATCCAACATTCCACAGCACGTAACGAAAGGTCTCTTTATTCAGGGGAACAACCAGGTGTATGAGCTGGGATTCTTAAATCCTATAATGTAGAGAGAGGAGTGAGCACTTGCCCAGTATTCCAGGTTATGTGTGGGCATTTAGCTGAATGGAAGACCCTTGAGGCAAATTAAGGGGGAGGAGGAGGAGGAGGGGTTAACCCTTTTAAATGTGCTTGGCGCGCGCGCGCACTCTCTCTCTCTCTCTCTCTCTCTCTCTCTCTCTCTCTCTCTCTCTCTCTCTCTCTCTCTCTCTCTCACGCACACACAGGTATACAAGGCTGGTGTTTGCCTTCTCCACAAGGGCTATTCAGCTGTCACCGAATTAGGATGCCTGCTCCATGTGTGTGTGTGTGTGTGTGTGTGTGTGTGTGTGTGTGTGTGTTACCCTGAGACTTAAGGTGGTGTTGTATTAGTCTCTCTCTCTCTCTCTCTCTCTCTCTCTCTCTCTCTCTCTCTCTCTCTCTCTCTCTCTCTCTCCTGTCGGTATCAACAGCGCAAACACAAAGGACGGAGGAGAGGCGGGGACGGTATGAACCTTCCCTGTCTCATGCCTTCAACAAAGAACGATTAGCAGTAACCTACTTATCAGTTATTAACCCTAATCCCTCCTGGTAATAATGTCGGCCATTTCGTTAGGGAGATGTCTTCACTTTCTTTCTTCATGCATCTGAGAGTAAATGGCTTATTGTTATCTTTATTTTCTTGGCACCTGAGCTTGTTGAAGACTCGTGAGCTAATTGCGCCAACTATTCATCTCTCTCTCTCTCTCTCTCTCTCTCTCTCTCTCTCTCTCTCTCTCTCTCTCTCTCTCTCTCTCTCTCTCTCTATGTGTGGTAGATGGTAGCCAGCACTACCTGCCTGGGTATTGGGGGAGTTAGTGACGGCTTCTCAGTGAGCCAGCTGGCACCACAGTAATCATCTAGTGTCACTCCTGCCCTTACCCACACCCGGGCTGCTGGCTTTCAGTCCACAAGCACGTAATCTCTCCATCTCTTACATAGCGGTTGACTATACACTTCCCACACAGCGATTCAGAACAAATATACAATGATTAAAACAGAGGAACAATCAGAATGGAACAGGAAGCAGTATAACAGACTCAGATAAGGTAAAGTACCGATAATGGAGAATGTTCATCGTATAGAGAGAGACTTAGGGAATTTGGATTCTCCCAGAGATGGGAAATCATTCAGACACAATTTCTAAGAGAGCTTACAGGAAAGTTTCCTATATCAACATGTAAACGTAAGCTCTAGGATCAGCTTGACTTGCACGCCGTATTTACGAGATCTTATCTTCACACGTTTGCAGTTTGCCTTTCAGTGATTAGGTTAGTGATGGTGTTATTTAGAATTCGGGTTTATTCCCTGATTTCTGTGGATAGTCAGTGATTCTTCCTGAGCTGGCTTCTTTGTTTTACGAAGCGTGTAACTCGTGAGGAAGAATTTTGGTTATACTTCTTTCTATGTCCTTGTGGTATATACTTTTATGCTGGCTTAATTGGAAATGTTGAAGAAGTGTGAGACTGCATGATTGACGGGTGGGAAATCACCTTTACTGAAGTTTTATAGCTTTCTTCCCTTGCACTGTTGTGAAGTTAGCTAGTTTGCTACGTTGTGGAGATTTAGTGGGCCAGAGGACAGGTCGTGTTCGAGGTGGTTCCTCTTGTGTGTGGAGCTGGAGGAGGTGGGCTGGCAGTCTGGTTTGTTGGTTTACGAGTATCTCGCCTCAGAATCCTGGGCGTGAGCGTTAATCCAATCGGGACGGTGGGCACCAAAATCTCCACAGAGCATGCTGGTCAGATGCTGCAGTCGAGGAGCATATGCAGAAGGGGCAGGTATGCAGATGATTATGTTGCAGTTAGCATTGCGAGGTTTGGTTTTCACAGATTGTATTTCTAGGATGACTGCATTGTCTATGAACTGTTTCGTGTTAGAGAACGGTATGGTTTGGTGGGAGAGTGGTGCGAGTTCACCTTCTTTTCAGTCTTTTCTTACTGCTGTGTAATTGTGATGAAAAAATGACTGAGGTTGGATTTGGATGCGAGTCTGGTTTCTTGGACGAGGGCTATTTGAATGAAGTATTCTCGGATCTGGATGACTATGTCTGTTTATTTATGTTACCACTAACGTTGAGTCGCAGGGTGTTTAGTTTGTAACTAGAGTTTGTTTATGGAGAGAGAGAGAGAGAGAGAGAGAGAGAGAGAGAGAGAGAGAGAGAGAGAGAGAGAGAGAGAGAGAAGGTGCGTTTCGTGAAGTTATTTGTTGGAAGTTGTGCCGGAGATCTGGGAGTCATCATTGGTGATGGGCGTTTGGCGCTGTGAGCAGACGTACACTGGTGGCCCAAAATTAATGTCATTGTGTTGTATCAACAGTTAGATGTGGACGGGCCGTCATCTCCCAGTAGAGAGTAATTGAGTAAGATGTATGACCCAAGGTCAAGCACAGTGGCTGGGGACAGCTCGAGGTTGCGCTCAATGTGGGAGCAGGTATGGGATATATATATATATATATATATATATATATATATATGTATATGTATGTATGTATGTATGTATGTATGTATGTATGTATGTATGTATGTATGTATTTCCTTCTTTCAAACTATTCGCCATTTCCCGCATTAGCGAGGTAGCGTTAAGAACAGAGGACTGGGCCTTTGAGGGAATACCCTCACCTGGCCCAATTCTCTGTTCCTTCTTTTGGAAAATTTAAGAAAAAAAAAAAAAAAATAAAAATAAAAAAAAAATAAAAAAAAATATATATATATATATATATATATATATATATATATATATATATATATATATATATATATATATATATATATATATTCTCTCCATGTGACCAAACCATTTCTAAACACCCTCTTTTGCTTTCTCAACCACACTCTTTTTATTACCACACATCTCTCTTACCCTTTCATTACTTACTCATTCAAACCACCTTACACCACATATTGTCCTCAAACATCTCATTTCCAACACATCCACCTCCTCCGCACAACCCTATCTGTAGCCCAAGCCTCGCAACTATATAACATTGTTGGAACTACTGTTCCTTCAACCATATCCATTTTTGTTTTTTGAGATAGTGTTCTCGCCTTCCACACATTTTTCAGCGCTCCCAGAACTTTCGCCCTCTCCCCCATCCTGTGACTCGCTTCCGCTTCCATGGTTCCATCCGCTGCCAGATCCACTCCCATATATCTAAAACACTTCACGTCCTCCAGTTCTTCTCCATTTGAATTTACCTCCCAGTTGACTTGTCCCTCAACCCTACTGTACCTCATAACCCTGCTCTTATTCACATTTACTCTCAGCTTTTTTCTTTCACACACTACCAAACTCAGTCACCAGCTTCTGCAGTTTCTCACCCGAATCAGCCACCAGCGCTGTATCATCAGCGAACAACAACTGACACACTTCCCAAGCCATCTCATCCACAACAGACTGCATACTTGCCCCTCTCTCGAATGTGTTCACATTCTCAAAAAACTTAATGAACAAGTCGTATTCAAATATGACACCACCATCAAGAAAGCCCTTATGCAAAATAGCCTATCAAATGATACAGGTGTTGTAACCTGTATTGTAGTGGACAATCGGGGAAAGATTTGAGGACTGAGGTCTCACAACTTAAGTATAATGTTGAGATAGGCCCAGCAGATCAGCGGCTTATCCCAACATAAAGCTGTCTTTGATCACCATATCGACTGGGAAGGAGCTAAGACCATAGCTAAATCAAATTGCTTCAGTGAAAGAAATGGAATTGAATCATGTTTGATCTGTCACATTTGTTCATAATGTAGATATGTCCTTTGACCATTTTAAATGTGACAGACTGTTAACTAAAATGATTATTGAGAAGAATGACCCTGTCCACATGCCATGTAAGGGGAGGAAGATCAGACACGTCAGGTCACATTATTAGACCTCGCTGCCCACCTTGCTTTCCAAGGGAAGTAGTGAAGCCTCACCTAGCTGCTGTCTGTGTGATCGTAATGACTTCAACACTTGTATCTCCCTCGCTCTCTCTGATGATTGATGAACGAAAGTACTCACTGTTCTTATTTTCTCATTCCAGCAGTGATTGTTCATACACCTCTTCACGGTGAAGTGATCGTTCTGGATATATATGTGAGTGTGTGTATGTGTGTGTGTGTTGTTGTTGTAGTAGGCCACAATGGTTATATATATATGTATATATATATATATATATATATATATATATATATATATATATATATATATATAGAGAGAGAGAGAGAGAGAGAGAGAGAGAGAGAGAGAGAGATTCATTCACCAATTCACACATATTTCCATGTAATTAATAAGCATAAAGATAGATATGGGTACATAAAGCGTATGATTTCGAGGAGGCGCACTTTATCAAACATCTGTTTCGCCATAAGTGCTTATGAATACATTCATCACACAGGTATTCCTGGAGTGGTTATTTACTGCAAAACTCGGCTGCTTTGCTCCCATTCGTTTGATTTTAACCGTCGCTGTTTATCTGAGCTAATGAGTGTTTGTTTTCAATTAAAGCTACTTACTCCACTGCTGGGCTGCTGTCATTAAGGGGGGGAGGGGGGAGGGAGACCCCCTCTTTCTCTCTCTCTCTCTCTCTCGCGGCTATCAGGCAACGACAAACATGACACATATCTGCGCTACGCCCTAGCCTTACTCGAGGGAGAATCATTATTACAGAATGACGACGGTCCGCCAGTGTGTTTGCCTGCAGCAGTGGAAGCAACGTCGACTTTCCTCTGAAATTTTCTTGACGCACAGTCTTGAGGAGGAGGAGGAGTGAGAGGGATGAAGGGTGTCTATTGCCCAAATACACAGGTCATCCCGTAAGTTTTCTCGGACGCAAATGTAGATATCATGGAGGGGAATCTGGGCTGTACCTCGTCCTCGCTGGAGTTATTAAAGAGGAGCGATAAATTCCCGGCAGGTCCACCGCGTGCACCTGGCAGTGACCCCGTCTAAATT
>NC_092243.1:54077935-54125435 GCF_036320965.1 Panulirus ornatus
TGAAAGAAGCGTGTGGTGAATCTTGGTCTTAGGAAGGTAATAGAAAGTCACAAATAAAAGAAGGGGAAGAAAGAAGCATTCATTAATCGTAGTCACTAGAGGGTACTAGGAAATCACAAGTGAAAGTAGAGGAAAGAAGAAAGCTTGAAATAAATCTTGGTCACGAAAGAGTATTAGGAAGTCACAAGATGAAGGGGAGGAAGAGAGATGAATGAAGTAAAGAGAAAATGTAATTAAGAGAGGAGGTAAAGAAAGCAAAAAAAAAAAGGATAAAATTTGAGGCTAAAACTTTACCACCGAGTAGAAGTCTCAAGTGAGAATCCCAGCTTCCTGCCTCTTAATGAGACAGACCCTGAGCAGAGAAGGTTAAGTTCCCAAGTTACTTGTTTTTAATGGGGAAGGAGGCAGTTGACACTCGTATCTGGTGAGATTTGAGGAGGGGTTCACGACCGCTGCTGCTGCTCAGGCCTGATACGTTTGAGATCTGAGTACACACACACACACACACACAGAGGGAGGCAGAGTGACACGGCTGCAAGTGTCTGGGAAGGGGTCTGTCACTGTTACAAGAATATTGACACACAGTCCCTTATTCTGAATGATCTCTGAACAGCTCGTGACAACAAATTACTCTGAGTTTGAGTCTTTGGAAATGAATTGTTTTTCTTTTTGTGAATAAATCTGTCTCGGGGAATACTTTTTCTTCAAATTAATCAGTAAAAGAAAAATTCAGTGATATTTTCTTGTTAGCTGAGATGGTACGAGCAACTGAGGTCCTTATTTACGCTGTATATATATATATATATATATATATATATATATATATATATATATATATATATATATATATATATATATATTCTTATCCCTGGGATAGGGGAGAAAGAATACTTCCCACGTAGAAGGCGACTAAAAGGGGAGGGAGCGGGGGGCTCGAAATCCTCCCCTCTTTTTTTTTTTTTTTTCCAAAAGAAGGAACAGAGAAGGGGGCCAGGTGGGGATATTCCCTCAAAGGTCCAGTCCTCTGCTCTTAACGCTACCTCGCTAACGCGGGAAATGGCGAACAGTATGAAATAAAAAGAATATATATATATATATATATATATATATATATATATATATATATATATATATATATATCATTTCATCGACCAACCTCTATTGGTAGATGGAAAGCTGGGTTGACTGTGGACCGACTGCCGCAACTAGGATTCGAACCTATACGTTCGACCCTGGTCGGCCCTTTGATGAGTAACGAACGTTCAGGAACGCTGACCACTGCACCACGGGAGTCCAAAGAGAACTAAAATCAGTTACCGTATTGGCATTTTTTTTTTCCACGAGAATTATGATTTCTACGTTGTACCTTGCAATTTGTAACATGAAAACTTACCAATAATGATAACTAATGGCAAACCAGCCAGGTAATGTGCATGACGTTACTCAGTTTTCGTAGGTGATTACGTTCGTTATTTGAATACAAATTGTCAGGCTAGTATATATATATCAGTCTTTTCTTTTCCTCTCTCAGAGTGAAAGATAATTCTTGCTCAGTTTATTTCTTTCTGTGTTTCTTGAGAAGGTTTTGCCCATGGCGAAATGTGAAAGTAAAAGAGAAAAATTGAAAAAATAACTTCTCATCAGTTGAGTGAATAACATAAAGGAATTGTATAATGTTTTATAATGTCTAGCGCACTTTATTAGCAGAATAACATAGCAGAATTCGTTATTACGACCAGAGAGATTCAAGCGTAAAGTGGATGACTATTATGTTTGCATCTGATGGCCATGTCGCGAGAGAGAGGGGAGAGATAAATAGATAGATAGATAAAGATAGATAGATAGAGAGAGAGAGAGAGAGAGAGAGAGAGAGAGAGAGAGAGAGAGAGAGAGCGTCTGTGCTTGTCTAACAGTATCCCTTTATTATCTAGGATGATACACACCCCTTGCAGAGGTAAAGTATACCTAGAGAGAGCTTTTGTGAAAAGAAATTCATTAGGTCTTTTTGAAAGATTGGATGACTTATATGCTTGATAGTAATCGACGATGAAGTGCCTTGAAGAGACTGTTAAATACATGTGGCTGGGACCACTTCTGTTTCATAGATACAGTGAAATATCATGATGTCTTAAAGGTCATTATAGACAGTGATACGATGTGCTAGTTGCTCGAATTCCACCGAATAATCCTTATCTTTATTTCTTTACTTTTATGCTCATGTAGTTGGCGAAATTTTCTTTTGTAAGGTTGTGTTCTTGGATCATTACCAGTCTGGGAGATAGCATTATTCTGTTAAGAAGATTAGTAGACCTCGGCATGTTATAGATCTAATCATAGCTTGCGAAGGCATTGTTCTGCAAGAGGTGACGAAGGGACGAAGGATTATATTTTGTGTTATCTGAGACAACAAAGGCAACTGGATATCCTCATCAAGGCCATATCATCAACGCTATATGTATATATATATATATTTTCTTTTTTTTTTTTTTTTTTTGTCGCTGTCTCCCGCGTTTGCGAGGTAGCGCAAGGAAACAGACGAAAGAAATGGCCCAACCCACCCCCATACACATGCCTTGATTCAATCCACTGACAGCACGTCAACCCCGGTATACCACATCGCTCCAATTCACTCTATTCTTTGCCCTCCTTTCACCCTCCTGCATGTTCAGGCCCCGATCACACAAAATCTTTTTCACTCCATCTTTCCACCTCCAATTTGGTCTCCCTCTTCTCCTCGTTCCCTCCACCTCCGACACATATATCCTCTTGGTCAATCTTTCCTCACTCATTCTCTCCATGTGACCAAACCATTTCAAAACACCCTCTTCTGCTCTCTCAACCACGCTCTTTTTATTTCCACACATCTCTCTTACCCTTACGTTACTTACTCGATCAAACCACCTCACACCACACATTGTCCTCAAACATCTCATTTCCAGCACATCCACCCTCCTGCGCACAACTCTATCCATAGCCCACGCCTCGCAACCATACAACATTGTTGGAACCACTATTCCTTCAAACATACCCATATATATATATATATATATATATATATATATATATATATATATATATATATATATATATATATAGTGAACCAGGACATGTATAGCGTTTGTGGTAAACCATGGAAAGATCTGTGGGACCTAGATGTGGAAAGGAAGCTGTGGTTTCGGTGCATTACACATGACAGCTAGAGACTGAGAGTGAGCGAATGTGGCCTTTTTTGTCTGTTCCTGGAGCTACCTCGCTGGAAGGGGGGTGAGGGGAGAGAATACAATTTCGTGTGTGGCGGGGTGGTGACGAGATTTGATGAAGGCAGCAAGATGTATACATGTGTATATATGTGTATGCCTGTGTATGTATTTGTATGTATATGTTGAAATGTATATGTATGTATAAGTGCTAGTTGGGCGTTTATGTATATACATGTGTATGTGGGTGGGTTTAGCCATTCCTCGACTGTTTCCTTGCGCTACCTCGCTAACGCGGGAGACGGCAGTTAAGTATTATGATAATGATATATATATATATATATATATATATATATATATATATATATATATATATATATATATATATATATATATATATATATCCCTGGGGATAGGGGAGCAAGAATACTTCCCACGTATTCCCTGCATGTCGTAGAAGGCGACTAAAAGGGGAGGGAGCGGGGGGCTGGAAATCCTCCCTTCTCATTTTTTTTTTTTTTTTTTTAATTTTCCAAAAGAAGGAACAGAGAATTGGGCCAGGTGAGGGTAGTCCCTCAAAGGCCCAGTCATCTGTTCTTAACGCTACCTCGCTAATGCGGGAAATGGCGAATAGTTTGAAAGAAAAAGAAAAATATATATATATATGCTAAAGTCGTCTACCCATTTCATCGACTTGTCCTTAGGGGAGGATGAACACCTGAGGCAACTGCAGACCGCCTGCTGCCGCGACCTGGATTGAACCCATATGGACGAGACTCTGGATAGCCCAGAAGTGCGGCCCCAGGCAGCCACCCTGACCGCTACACCACGGAGTGGGTTTGGCGGATGATGTACTTCATCACAGGAAGGAACAAGGAATGAACTCGAGGACTATGGCCAAATAATTACCATCAGGATCAAGTTGTTCATCATCATGTAAGAAAGAATGAGTATGGCCATTTCATCTTTAGGACGAATTGTCTCATTATCGTCCATGAATTATATATTCTCGCTCTAGGAATAAGAAAGCGGATGGAACGAAATAGACCAATGGGAAGAATTCTCTACTCTTGTAGATGAATGTTGGCAAGAATCTTTCTAACGTGCGTACGATCTCGTCCGAAAACTTGTGAGAATATTCTTTTGTATTCAAAAAAAGAAAATGGTGGCAGCTTACTGATTCTTAATGATTAATATACATTCGAGCTGGACTTGTAAGATTTTCTTTTTCTTCATCAGATGCACATGTTATTCCAGATTTGATTATTCCGTTTTTATGAATTGACATAACACATGATCAAGGGAAAGGTAACATCTCAGTTTTCATGCCTTGATAACCCCTGAAAATAGCTTACCCTCCGGTGATCTGCATATAAAGCATATCATTAACATAATTGACTTGACCAGTGAAAATAGCTTACATTGATGACTTAGGTTCATAGTGTGTGAATAGCTTCATACAGTGTGACTCAGGTTAATCGTGTGTGACTAGCTTCATACAGTGTGACTCAGGTTAATCGTGTGTGACTAGCTTCATACAGTGTGACTCACGTTCTGTGGCTAAATACTGGTTTTGGCCTCACACTGTATGACCCTGAGTCACGCTGTATGACCCTGAGTCACGCTGTATGATCCTGAGTCACGCTGTATGACCCTGAGTGACACGGTATGACCCTGAGTCACGCTGTATGACCCTGAGTGACACGGTGTGACCCGAGTCACGCTGTATGACCCTGAGTCACGCTGTATGACCCTGAGTCACGCTGTATGACCCTGAGTCACGCTGTATGACCCTGAGTCATGCTGTATGACCCTGAGTCACACGGTGTGACCCTGAGTCACACGGTGTGACCCTGAGTCACACGGTGTGACCCTGAGTCACACGTTATGACCCTGAGTCACGCTGCATGACCCTGAGTCGCACTGTATGAACCTGAGATGCGCTATAAGAAACTAGTCGCACTATGAACTTACGATCGATCTGTACGAACACTGCGTACGTTTTTGCCACATGTATATGTTACATATACGTTGTTTCTTTATGATATCTATCACCTCAAGTCTCCTTTACTATTTCATTTACCATCCATATAATCACATGAGACTCGAAATAATCTGAAAAATTTCTTTCTTTGTCTTTTCTTCTTTTCATTCGAGGGAAAAATGAAAAAAAGGATCGTCATTTCCAAACCAATGCTTTCTGCTCTCGTATTTTACTCATTTCTTCAGATTATATTTCTTCTTTCACTCACATTGTGAAGTGTCCCTCGCTTCTGAACACTAATGAATACAGTTTAAGCGCTTTTAATCCGTTCCAATAATTTACACGCTCTACCGAATCAAGTGGGGCAGCGAAACACCATTGCACAATTTCCAGCTCAGCAATTTCGGCTGTTATACGCAGTAATGTTAGACCGGGGTAGTGTTACCAGGCGGAAAATAAAAATAGGAGAGCACACTTTTCTGTTGTTCGACACACACACACACACACACACACACACACACACACAAACAGAATACTACAAGGTCTTGACCCATATAGGGTTCATGGTCCTAATGAAATTCTTTCTACATACGCCGAAGATACATGCAAATACGCTAGATAAACCTTTTGAAATGCTGTTCAAGAAGTCGCTGTAGAGACGCAGGACACCAAGAGAATGGAAACTGGACGAACGTCATTCGTGTCCATAAAAAAAATGAGAGACGGGAAAGAGGCAATGAAATGACTTTCTGCAGAGAATAGATTACATGAATGAGCAACGGCATGTGTTTACGGAATGGAGGGCACGTGTAACGAACCTCAGACTGCTACGAGAGAGTTTTGTCTTGGATAAAAGGGAAGACTAGGTGGACTGTCTGTATCTGTACCACCAGAAAGCATTTGACAGCAGATGGCACAGTTCTGGGACCTTTAATCTTCTTGATACATGTAAATGACTTACTTGAAAGTACGACCTGAATATATTTACCTGAGTGTATTTGCAGATAATGCAAAAGTCATGAAGGTTTCAAAAGGGAAGCGAAGATGGTTGCTTCAGTATACAAAAGGAACCTAAAGAGACTCCAAAGTTGGTCTGATACGTGGGTGATGAAATTCAACCCCAGCAAATGTAGAGTAGTGAGGATGAGAAACAGCGAATATAGACCTCATTTTGATAACTATCTAGCAGAAAATTTGCTTCAGGATTCTTGTTGTGTAAAGGAATTGGACGTTGACATTCTACTAACCTGCCACCAGAGTCCCATATTAGAACAGTTAAGGAGACAGACTTTCTGCCGATAGAATATCAGAATAGCTTTCGAGTATATGAATAAGGGGACATCTAGCAAGCTGTTCACATCCCACCTTGGAAGAACGGTAAAGGGGACAAACTGTCTGCTGGCAAATGTCAGAATTGCATTCAAGTAGATGGAAAAGGAGCTAGTCAGCAGGCTGCTCACATCCTACATCCGACAGAAAACCAAAACTATACCAAAGCTAGAATATGCCGTCAGATTTGTTCACCGCACTTCACAGATCACTGAGACGTAAATGAGAAGGTTCAGACGGGAGCAGCAAAAATGGTTCCAGAATTAAGAAAGATGAGTTTTAGGAAGGTTAGAGGCCTTGAGTTTGCCTACCATGGAAGAGGGACGACTAAAGGGGTGACCTGATCACAGCCTCTAAGTTCTTGAACCGGATTGTTGACGTTGACAGTGAGCAATTCTCCGAAAGATATAGAAAAAGAATAACCAGAGGGAATAGCATGAAATTACACAAGAATATCATAAAAAGAGGTACGAAAAAGAACTTTGATAGAAGCCAAGTGGTGGATAAATGGAATAAACTGAACAAAGATCTTGTCAATCTGAACAATATACAAACGGTGCAGATAGAAACTAGTACACACACACACACGTGCACACACCTCTTTGGTGTAGTGGCTCAATTTACTAATAATGTACCGGCGCAGGCCCGCAAGGGTTCGTATCTTGGAGCGACGGTCGGCCCACACTCGATTTCTCTCTTCGGGGCTGGTCAGTGAATGGCAACTTAGGTTAGTGTATGTGTGTGTGTGTGTGTGTGTGTGTGTGTGTGTACAAAGGAGGAAAGACAATACCTATATACAAGATTAAGGGACAGGGCACCACGAGTGCAAAACTCTTCCAGCAAAACACACACACACACACACACACACACACACACACACACACACACACACACTTCCTCGATAAAGGAGAGCACTGACAAGAATAAAACGGAAGTCCATAAAAGACATTTTATCAAAAATTCTCCAGAACAGATAAGTCCCTTGACGGTAGAGACACACAATACCCCTTCGAACTAATAGGGCTCTACACTGAGTCCTACACAGGAAGCTAGTATACCAGCTATCCCTACTTAGGGCGGATCATCACATCTTTAATCTCTTTACGAGTAGGAATGGAGAGAACGTGGGGTAGTGGGAATGCCCACGGCAGCCAATGGAACTATAGGAGCTAAAGACAGGTTGATGTAGTTGGCCACTACCTATACTCATTAGGAGGTGAGATGAATGTTTCCTCAAGGGAAACTTTAACTCATCATCATCTTTGAATTATACACCATCATTGTACGTAAAACAGTTGCTAGAAGAAGTGAAAAGTTTTTATCGACGATGTAAGGCATGTGTACCAGCAGGAAGATGGGAAAGTGATTGGTTCCCAGTGAATGTTGGTTTGCGGCAGGGGTGCGTGATGTCTCCATGGATGTTTAATTTGTTTAAGGATAGGGTTGTTAGGGAGGTGAATGCGAAGGTTTTGGAGAGAGAGGCAAGTATGCAGTCTGATGTGGATGGGAGGGCTTGGGAAGAGAGTCAATTGTTGTTCGCTGATGATACAGCGCTGGTGGCTGATTCGGGTGAGAAACTGCAGATGTTTGTGACTGAGTTTGGTAAAATGTGTGAAAGAAGAAAGCTCAGAGTAAATGTGAATAAGAGCAAGGTTATTAGGTTCAGTAGGGTTAAGGGACAAGCAAATTGGGGGGTAAGTTTGAATGGAGAAAAACTGAAGGAAGTGAAGTGTTTTAGATATTTGGGAGTGGATTCGGTACAGGATGGAACCATGGAAGCGGAGGTAAGTTACAAGGTGGGGAAGGGGGCGAAGGTTCTGGGAGCGTTGAAGAATGTATGGAAGGCGAAAATGTTATTTCGGAGAACAAAAATGGGTATGTTTGTAGGAACAGTTGTTCCAACGATGTTATATAGTTGCGAGGCATGGGCTGTAGATAGGGGTGTGCGGAGGAGGGTGAATGTGTTGGAAATGAGATGTTTGAGGACAATATGTTGTGTGAGGTGGTTTGATCTAGTAAGTAATGAAAGAGTAAGTGAGGTGTGTGGTAATAAGAGAGTGTGGTTGAGAGAGCAGAAGAGGGTGTATTGGAATGTTTGGTCACATGGAGAGAATGAGTGAGGAAAGGTTGAAAAATGTTTTTTTCTTTATTATAAGTAGTCGCTGTCTCCCGCGTTACCGAGGTAGCTCAAGGAAACAGACGAAAGAAAAGCCCAACCCTCACAAATACACATGTATATACATAAACACCCACACACGCACATATACATACCTATACATTTCAACGTATACATATACATAGACAGACATATATATGTATACACATGTACATATCCATACTTGCTGCCTTCATCCAATCCTATCGCCACCTCGCCACATGTGGAAATGGCACCCCCATTCCCCCGCGCATGGGCGAGGTATCGCTAGGAAAAGACAACAAAAGCCACATTCGTTCACACTGTCTCTTGCCGTCACGTGTAATGCACCAAAACCACAGCTCCCTTTCCACATCCAGGCCCCACAAAACATTCCATGGTTTACCACAGACGCTTCATATGCAATGGTTCAATCCATATATATATATATATATATATATATATATATATATATATATATATATATACATACACTCGCGCGAGCGGATTTACCTGTTTGAGGTTACACTGCGAGTGAAATGACACTCAAGGAGAGACTGTATCTTTGTCAGTTGGCGAAACAGAATAATGTCGCCAGAGAATTTCTAGGTTTGAATAAGTTCATGCTGTGCCTTCCACTGGAGCCCCTGGAAAAGGGATTCTGGAATGAAACCAGAGCTCTCTTTAGAAGGCGTCGTACGGTGGATTTATATATATATATATATATATATATATATATATATATATATATATATATATATATATATATATATATATATATATATACATACCCGAGTATCATGCTTCAATGACGTCGTCAGATTTCTGATAATCAAGTAAAGGAACTTCATGCAAAGCATGTCAGAAGATATTTCTTGGAGAGTCACCAAGAAATATGCGTATCTGAAAATCTTTCAGACCAGGAGTAATCATAACTGAAACCACCTGCCTTGTCTGGAAATGAGCCTCTGTGTCGAAATTTCGAGCACTGCAACCGCTCTATGGCTGGCGAAGATTCTCTCTCTCTCTCTCTCTCTCTCTCTCTCTCTCTCTCTCTCTCTCTCTCTCTCTCCCTCCTTTTGCCAGCGGCACAAAGTGCAAATTCTCGAGCCTCATTTCAGCCTTTAGCCATCCCGACCAACTTAGCCCACAATAGGTGCAAGCAGAGGGGGACTGCCCGGTGCGAGCACCATTTCCTCCTACCGGGCGATATTTATGTCCTCTCCAACCACGATATTCGCGATTGTGGAACTCGTTCTTCCCGTTGGAACTGTTGGCAAAGAACTGCAATCGCTGCAACAACTTAGCTTCCTGGCTCTTGTATGCAGATTTAATTACAATACCTAAGCTCCTACACATAGGTTTGTGTATTTAGTTTCCTCCTTTCGTGCATCAACTCCAGGCGAATCGACAAAGAAAATACAAAAACATGCTCATCAAACTCAGTAGATGTGTGCGATTAGGGTCTAATCATCATGAACAATTATGCTAATCATGCAGTTTAAAACTTTCAGATAACTACATTAAGAATTTGGAGCTTAAGATGATTTTTTTAGACAGATATTTACATGGTCCCTGATGTCTAAAGCGGATCTGTTGCTGAAATAATATTTGCAATACCGAAACTGAGGTGAGGTCACGGGTTAACAAAAAAAAAAAACCTTGTTCAATCATTTACTCAAGTACTGCGATCGTTCGGGTAGACAAAAGATTGTAATGTGTATCGTTAGTTCCAACTTAGTTATTTCTGACCTGGTTATATAACACCAATAATGGGTTTATGGAGTTTCCAAGGCTCCTAGAGTGCGCTGCAATTCGTAGCAGGAAATGCTAGAGTTCTTTGGAGTGAGAAGTTGCTCCATGACATTCCGCTCCTTCTCGTCGTTAGACAATAATCCAGTCTCACCGAATGTGGCTTTTCTCTTGTCTAGCCATATGCAGGCAGAGTCCGGTAACACACACAGCCCAACCTTGAGTTGCCAACGACCACACAATAATTATGTGACGCTGCAGCTTGCAGAGTATTGCGTGGTCTAGCTAGTGGTGGGGGTACACAAGCAGCCAGCTCTCGGGAGCAAGAAAACAAAGTAATACCTGTAGAAGAAGGAAAGTGAACCAACATTGCGGCGTAGGGCAAGAGGGTCAAGCTTGGAAGTTAGCCTAGTACAGTTTATAAGTCGGTTCGCTTTCGACTCAACTCTGTGAAGTATGGATACAGAGCTAGAACCATCCCAGATGTGAGAGCAGTACTCCATTTAAGGACGAATCATCCCTTGTATAAATCGAGTAACTGCTCAGAGGAAAAGAAGCTTCGACAGTTTAACAGGACACTCAGAGTCTTTGAGGCAGACTTAGCTATTTCTGTAATGTGGGGTTTCCAGTGAAGAGTGGATGTTACGGTAATGCCAAGTACGTTCACTGCGTCAAGAGGTGGAATTTAAGAACCATTAAAGGAGAGACGAGAGTTGAGTTGTCGATAGAGAGATGGGTAGTAAGTGGGTCTTGGAGGCATTAGATTTAAATAATTTCGTCTACCCCACTGGTGACAGGCCTGTCTGTGTGTGATTACTGTATATGACTACTATTTGTGTGTTACGGTGAGAGAGTTTTACACCCATGTTGCTCCGTTCCCTCACTTTACAGGGATGAACTCTGTGTGTGTGTGCGTATGTGTGTGTGTGTTGAGCGGACAGGGTTGGTACATGAACACTAGTGAAAGCTTTTGAGCGTTATTTCTCAAACGTTTCGGCTTGAAGACAATACGACTTATCTGCGTACCGGACGCAGCACCTTGTTTCCCCACGGCCTGCTAGCTCTCCCAGTCTCCGACAGTCTCCTTACATTCTGGCATCACCATCTTCGCAGATGTTACTGATCGTCTTATGAAACCGTCACGGGTATTAGTCACTTCTCTTATGCGTACGTGAGCAGCTTCCAAGGCTTTTTTCTCCCCTCGTTAGTCTAATCCTTTTGTTAGATTTTACCTTTTCGCCACAATAGCATGTCTAAATGCTTGTATGTTTGGACAGCTAGCGCATTTAGTGTCCTTTGGTGACATGTAGTAACTTTATGTTTATTGATTCTTTTAGCCATACCTTGTCCTATTTCCACATTGTCAACTGTCGTACACCATTTGCAAGGTACATCGTATACCACTGCATAGTTTTCTGACACATCTGCCGCATTTTGTTTTCAGTACATCACTCTGACGTTTCAGCAACGTTTATTCCTTTCTTCTGAAAGCATCTATATATACCAAAGTCCAAACTGAATTTGGGAACGTTGAATACTTCTTTTTCCCTTATTGTGCTGCTTTCAACAATTCCTTTGCGCCCTTCCATTATCATATTGGCGTTCTTAAGTCTAACTGCAAAACATTCTGGTAACACAGCAACACAACTTCCACAGCATCTCGACAATATATCTGTTTTCCTCCTCCAAGTACTCGCTGCTGCATAGTCTTATAGCTCATAAAAAGAGCCCAGACATTACTCCAGATGTTGTTCTAGCCTTCTTAAGGGAAACAGCGATAGATCAGAGTTCAGAGTAATCCCCAGGTGAGTGGGTTTGATGGAAGGCGGGCATTATTGGATGTATGTTTCAGCTGATATGATGGCTAAAGAGAAACTCTAGATGTAAGTGTGCCAAGAAGTGAAGCTGGTGAAACGCCTGATCACTTCCTGGTG
Organism: Panulirus ornatus; assembly: GCF_036320965.1. Classification (NCBI taxonomy): domain Eukaryota; kingdom Metazoa; phylum Arthropoda; class Malacostraca; order Decapoda; family Palinuridae; genus Panulirus; species Panulirus ornatus. Next base: position 54,090,266 of record NC_092243.1, read on the forward strand.
GAGGCGAGGGTAAAAGTTTGTACACGTTTTAGGAAAAGAAGAAATGATACGTGAATCAATCAGTCAGTAACAGTTCATTGGATTCAAGTCCCCATTTGGCTGAAAATACATAGTTGAGGTATTACAGATACTGCAAAACATAGGAGTCATGATAATTCCTTGTTAACTGATCATAAAAGAGTTTCAGATCCAGATGAGCTGGATATCTCCACACTTCAGATACGCACATGGGTGGGGTGCATCTAGAGACGCTGGATGGCAGTTATAAACAGATGGTTTTATACATTGTGCACTTAGCTGAACATCAAATGATGAATAATTACAGTAATACAGTAGTTAACACGTCACAGAGCATTACTAACAGGGAACTCGTTTGTTCACTTGCACAGCTATGCACATGTTCATTGATTTTTTTTTACGACGTTCACAGTGGTAGACGTAGGACCGTTCTTGTATGTGTCTGTATGAGCTCTTATTGGAACAGGTCGATCGTGGTCACAGTCAGTGGTCCTTGATGGAGGGGGGGGGTCTTGGTGGGGGTGGGGGGTGGGGTGTCAGCAGTTCATTGCCAAACTGCAGTGTGAGCTGTAGTGAGTGGTTGGTTAAGGTAGTTTAGTCGGTACTGAAAGATAAGAATGGAATTAATTGTATGGGAGTTACCTGCAAAGGAAGTCAAGAAGAAGGTGAAGAATGTGAAAACGACGGGAGAGAGAAGGCAGATTTTGCTGAAATAGTTTGGACATATAGAGAGGATGAGTGAGAAGAGATGACTAACAGGATATATGCATCAAAAGTAGAAGGAAAGGTAACGTTTGTTGAATCTAGGAGAATGGAGAAGGGTTATTGATGGAGAACTAATTTTCTTTAATGCTGCAAGTTACAAAGGTATACTATTGCATCAATTTGTAGATTTCATGTAATTGTGCAGTTATATATATATATATATATATATATATATATATATATATATATATATATATATATATATATATATATATATATATATATGAGAGAGAGAGTTACGTTTTGAGTACAACATTTCTCATCGTTAGACCAACAGAATTACATAGGATGAAAAAGAATGAACAAGGCAGAACTACAATAAACACTTTATTTATGATCATGATAAAAGAGAGGTTGAAAAAGAACGCCAAGGGTCATAAATGCACACATGTGCTTCAAAAAAAAGAATTATTGTAAAATATAGGTGTTAAAAAACATGGCTTGTATACATCATAAAATATAGGTGGTAAAAACATGGACTGTTTATATATCATATAATATATGTGTTAGAAAACATATGCTGTATATAACCTGAATTATAAGTGTTGAAAACGTCAACTGTAATAGAATAAACAGTACTAAACTGGACTCGTTATATTAAAGCCTGGATCGAAGGTGTCGAGTACTCTTGTGCCCCCAGCGAGAGGCTTAGATGACAAGTGGGAGGAATGCTTCAGTGGCGCGTGCAGTGTCGTGCAAGGAACTACGGAGAGCCATCTGCTGGTTGGTTGGTTAGGGCTTTAAGTCAGGGTCATTAAGGGTCAATATGGCCGTTAACGTAAAGGCAACTAATCTTTAACTTCTCTTCCTGGTGTTGAGGGAAATTCCAAGACCGTATAGCTTATCATTAAGCATGGAGGCTATTTCATAAAGATAACAGTGTATTGTTTGCTTTGCCTTTAGTCCTCCTCAGTATCGAGATGATTAAGGTCGTTATCGTCTACCTACATCAGCAAAACTGGAAGATTTTCAACTCTTCAGGTGTTGAGGAGACTTCGAAGACCACATACACTCCCTCTAAGCATATGGCCCATAAATAGAATGGAAAAATCCTGACTACATTAAGAAGAGTGGTTTGAAGTTTCCCCTGCTCCTTCGAATAGCTGGAAGTTACGCTTTTGGTGAAGTTGGTTTAAATATTATCGATTTTTATGCCCCTAAGTCCTGGCTGCTGGTTGGCTCTTGGTTTGACCAACATATTTATTTCTGTAGCTGCTACATTTATATGACTAAACAACACTAAGAGTGTAGAGCACTTTACATATGATCCTTAAAGTAATTTTTCAACGCATCTTTTATTATTAAGTTCATAATAGGAAGTGTCCATAGTATTTATACTGTATTTAAGTTTCTGTTCTAGAACATATGTTATTCTGTCTAAAGTCTAATGATGAACGATGTGGTATTAGAAACGCTGCCAGATGAATTATGTTCGCCTGTGTCTTGGTGTTATTTTGCGTGTTGCACCTGCACCTTCCAAAGAACGAATCAAGTGCTTCAGTTATATATATATATATATATATATATATATATATATATATATATATATATATATATATATATATATATATATATGAGTAGGAATAGAACAGAAGACATAGATGGCTGTTGAGAGACGTGGGTTCCCATATCACGACCCGAGATTAGACCCATGGCCGCACTCGCGAGATTACACAGAGAATTTAATATGCATTCTCCAGGCTGCACAACCCTCATCGCCCAGAAGCCGTGGGACTAGACTGGATGGAATGAGGACTGGTATGAAATATGACGAGATGGTTTAGCCAGGGGGATTCACATCGCCTGGAGGAGGGAGATAGCGTGGAGATGGGATGCTAAGTAGCAGTGAACAAATAGAATAGGGAGGACAAAAGGCCATGCTTGTGCTTACCTGTAACGGGATAAGCGTTGCGCTTAGACTTGGAGGTGTTGTGTTGGTTTCTTAATCATGATGATACATTGTCCGACTCGTTTAAAGATATGATACTTCCACACGCCAGAGTCCATCTTAGAAACGGTTGTGCGAGTCTGACATTCTCTGCTCTTCTGAGGGCACTCATCGCTGATCTGTTAATGTAGTTCATTGGTGTCAATTTGTCATTTACTCAATAAAGGAACCGATGATATCATTATCTTAATCGGAGTCTAAAACCAGTAAAAGACTCCAGAAATGACGGAGATATTTAGTATTTTGTCTTTGGTAAATCTTTAGTTTAATCTTAGAAGTCTAGTTGTTTACGTTTATACAGACAAAGCATTTCTGTGAAGTGTGGTTGAAGAATACGTACCTGGGGAAGGGTTGAGGCAAGCACAGAGCGTCCAGTGACTACGATACATCATCATTGGAGGGTGACAGATGGGCCCCAGGAAGCCAAAGGACCCAGACGGCTCTCGTACCTTGGAACACTGGAGTAACAGCGTTAATGGCATTGGTATAACACGCTAGGGTAATATAAGGTGTACGTGCATAGAGCATCAGAATGCATTCAGGTGGGTGATTAATGGCATACAGATGTTCTGATGTTCACCGTGCAATAAGGGTCACTAGACAACATACAACTCGCACAACGCACAGAATGTAGACGCACTTATAGCAATACAGAGGCAGTCGAAAGTATATCATATTAAAGGTGTTTGATGGAGAGAATATAGTGATATTGACGGTTGAATGGGACAAAGTGCACGTCTACCTCAGGGCAGAGGAAACTTTGGATGTAGTGAAAAAAAGAGCATCGGTGCTAGTGAAACGATTACAAAGTCTTGGATACGTCAGACCTGAGCTCCGGGAATCATTGATTTCGTGGCGCTCCGCAAGGTAAGGTTCGGAAGGTACAGAGCGGTGCCGGCACGTGGCGCTTATTAAGTCTAAAGCGATGTTAGTATTTAATACTATTGTTGCCGGGTTTTGCAGCAGCGCTTTGGAGGTCTTGGCTTCTCGCGGGCTGTTGTGATGAGGACGGTGCGGACTGTGGCTCTGAGGATAAACATGCCTGGTCGGATGGTCTGAGGACACGGTCTGAGGACAAACAAGCCTGGTAGGATGGTCTGAGGACACGATCTGAGGACAAACAAACCTGGTAGGATGGTCTGAGGACACGGTCTGAGGACAAAGAAGCGTGGTAGGATGGTCTGAGGACACGGTCTGAGGACAAAGAAGCCTGGTAGGATGGTCTGAGGACACGGTCTGAGTACAAACATGCCTGGTAGGATGGTCTGAGGACAGACAAGCGTTTTCGCCATGGATGTCAACATGGTCATGACGCCTATGTCCAACATTTGAGGTCTTTCATGGATATTACATATGTTCATCATGAACTACAAGCTACAACAAGCAGGGAGTGAGGAGCGTAAGGGGCAGCCTCCTGCATGGCACTGAGAGAGTTGCAAGAGTCGGATTGAACTCGGAGAGGATTACATTACGAGCACGTAGTTGATTAATGTAACTCAGTGCCACGGGATTACCATACGACTCAACGTGGGTGGAGTCGGGGCCAATTGGTTAAGATTTTCTCGTGGGAGTGAATGAGGTTTACACCACTAGAGACGGGATGAGCCTCACCGGCTGAGATGTGAGGACTGACATAGCTGAGATGTGATGATTAAGATGGTTCAGATATGAGGAATGAGACGGCCAAGATGTGAGGAATGAGACGGCCAATATGTGAGGAATGAGACGGCCAAGATATGAGGACTGAGACAGCTTAGATGTGAGGACTGAGACAGCCAAGACGTGGGGAATGAGGCAGCCAGGATCATAATAATGATCAGTTCTAAGAGGCTTGATGATCCAGGGCTGTAACGACGCAGGCATGGGATCTCTTGGTATCTGATGCCTTAAAAGCCATAATACTTGACTCTCAAGCTTGAGCCACCTACGATAGTCTGGTGAATGACGGCAGGTTATTTCATGCTGGGAGCCAAAGGCATTAACAACCTGCAGACGATGTGCAAAGTGGGAAGAGGATATAGGGTTTCTAAGACGCTTCACGCTGAATGTGACGCTGAATCCCTTGGTGAATTCAGGGATCACGGGAAGCGCGAGCTCATGCCTCATACTGAGTATTCTGGCTGGGGTCTCATAACACTCCATTAGTATCAGTCTTATTTTGAGCATCAGATGGAAAATAGCGCTTGCGAATTGATCACAGATATATCAGTACTATGGTAGGTAATTGATTACAGAATAGATGCTTGGTAAGATCTTCCTGCAGTTTCAACTTGACCACCATACTCCTTGCATATGAGGGCACGGAGAGATAGGATATCAAGGAGTCTGGTTTTCAAGCCAATCGTAGGTCACCGTGGGCTCCTGTATCATTGTCTAGGTAAGTGTGAGTGTCACACAGATCAGTTTATTACTTTGGAAGACAAGCGAGTGTTTCCCACTTCTGATGTCTTCATCATGATTTAAGTTTTTCGTTCAGCAGTGCTAATAAGAAGGTCATACTCAATGGTGGTGGGTTTGAAAAGGTCAAGGAGACCTTGGAGTCTCTCCAGTGAGTGGACGCTAAGACAGAATTCATCAGTATCAAGATTAAGGTTGGATAGATGTTTGTGTATAAGGACATTGAATGGTGTCGGGTTGAGGAACCCTCCCTGTGGTGTTCTCAGGGCAAAAGGAAGAGTCGCTATAATTTCACGAATGGTCGTCTGCCTTTGAAGACTACACGTTTCGGGTTTTCAAGTACGACATGTGAGTGGCTTCCGTTTCCATTTGATCACCGACGGTCTGATGTAGAGACACATCGATGTTTTGAGGTAAAGTTGTAATTTGCGACAAACTATTGTTGAGGGAGGTTACTAACAGAACCCAGTGTACTATCTTATTCACGCACACAGTTGATCAGCGACACTGAGCTTGGTGCCCTTTATGTAAAATGGGGACGGTATTTTCCGTAGAGTTTAAACCTAACTCTGAAACAATTAGTAATGGTAACTATGATGACGGTAATGATAACAGTAGTGGTATTTGTTCATTGACCCACCGTTAAGAAAGGGTATACATTGTTGTCCTACAACTGATAATAATAATCATAGTAACAATGACAGAAGAAGCGATATTGATAGAAATATTAGGGAGTCAAGCGGTGAGAGCTAATCCTCCTTGAATGCTTAGGCTTGGGTGTCTGAATGTGTATGGATGCATGTCTGAGGAAAGAAAACTGGGTGCTCTAGCTGAGTGAAACAAACCACAAGGGTAAAGGGGGGTGAGTAGTTTGGAAATGTCTTAGGTTTAAAGTCAGGTTGTTGAGAGGGCGAGAACTTAAGGATGGGGTAGCCCTACTGCTGAAGCAGCAGTTGTGGGAGTGTGTGGCAGTGTAAGGAAATGAGCTCTTGACTGATGAGTAAAAAGGATAGTGGATTGTGAGGGATGGGTACTTGTTAGTGATCATGGCGCTGGCCATGAAGGTAGAGGAACAGGTTAGTAGGGGTGTGAGTGTGAATGGAGAAAAATTGAAGAAATGAAGTATCTTAGATGCCTCGGAGTGGGAATGGCGGCAAATGAAACTATGGAAGAGGTGAGTCATAGGATGGGTTAGTAAAGGAAGGTTCAGGGAGCTTTGAAAATTGTCTGGAATGAGAAATCGCCAACTGGGAGAGCGAAAATGGGATTGCTTGAAGGCATAGCTGTTCCATCAATGTTATATAGATGCGAGAATTGGACTGTAGATGAGGGCACGCAGAGGAGGGTGGTTATGTTTGAAATGAAATGTTTGAGGACAATATGTGGTGTGATGTGGCTTGATATAGTAAGTAATTAAAGGCAAGGTAGAGGTGTAGTGACAAAAGTGTGGTTGAGAGAGCTGAAGGAGGTGTGCTGCAATTGTTTGGACATATGGAGAGAGTGAGTGAGGAAAGATTGACAATAAGGATATATGTGTCAGAAGTGGAGGGAACAAAGTGAAGCGGGAGACCAAATTGGAGATGGAAGGATGGAGTGAAAAAGATTTTAGGCGATCGGGAGGGTGAAAGGGGTGCACGGGGTTGAGTGAATGGAAACGATGTTGTACACTGGAGGCGACCTCCTGTCAAGTGACTGAACCAGGGCGTGTGAAGTGGCCGAGGGAAAACACTGGAAAGGTGTGTGGTGCCATACGCGAATGTCTACCAGCCATGCATAAAAGTCTCTCAGCCATAAATAACGTCCACCAGCCATACTTAAATGTCAGCCATCCATAGATAACATCTACCAGCTATGTATGAATGTCTACAAGCCATACGTGAATGGATAACGCGTAAAGAATCATTATTCATTGAATGACAAGATTCGTTATATCTAGAACAGTTCAGAATTCTAACAACAGTTCGAGCAAAAAAGAATTGTAAAACAAATGGACTGAAACTGAAGTCGTTTTGGCTTTTGAAGAATTTAACAATGAAATGCTTTTAGCTAATGCTAGGATGAACATTAATTCTTTTTATATATACATTGTGTTCAATGTCAGTAAAACGCCAGCATTCTTCTTTTTGGATGTGGATGTGGATACGGAGCTATGGTTTCGGTGCATTGCACATGACAGCTAGAGAATAAGTTATAAGCGAATGCGGTCTTTCTTGTCTGTTCCTACCGCTAACTCGCAAACACGTAAAACGGCAATCGAGTATGAAAAAATAACAGCATTGATAATGATGATGATGATAATGAAATAATGATTATCATTATGGTACTAATAATCATATCATTATTATTATCATGATTATCAGTACCATAAAGATGATGATTATAATATATCATAACATAATGATCAACATAAAATATATTAAAAGAAAAAGAAGAATGCTGGCGTTTTACTGACATTGAACACAATGTATATATAAAAAAAATTAATGTTCATCCTAGCATTAGCTAAAAGCATTTCATTGTTAAATTCTTCAAAAGCCAAAACGACTTCAGTTTCAGTCCATTTGTTTTACAATTCTTTTTTGCTCGAACTGTTGTTAGAATTCTGAACTATTCTAGATATAACGAATCTTGTCATTCAAATGAATAATGATTCTTTACGCGTTATCCATTCACGTATGGCTTGTAGACATTCATACATAGCTGGTAGATGTTATCTATGGCTGGCTGACATTTAAGTATGGCTGGTAGACGTTATTTATGGCTGGGAGACTTTTATGCATGGCTGGTAGACATTCGCGTATGGCTAGTAGGCATTCATATATGGCTGGCAAGCATTCATGTGTGGCTAGTAGATATCTATGTATGGCTGGTAGACATTTAAGTATGGCTGGTAGATGTTCATGTATGGGTGGCAGACATTCAAGTATGGGTGATAGACATTTATGTCTTGCTGGTAGACGTGCATGTTTGGATGGTGGGCATTCATGTTTCAGCTATAGTTGGTACCTCAGTATTTGCTTCAGTTGGTACAGCCATGAACAGCAGGAATAAGATCAATGATGAAAATAAGATTTGCTTGTAGAGACTCAGAAACTGACTCTTAATGGGATTCTAAAACTCCTTCCTGCAAAGTAGGAGGATCGAATCCTTGTGTGGTTCCTAAATTGATAACTATTTTCACTCTATAGCATTTGAAGCCCTTAATCATCTTTATCATAAGTGCTATTCATCTCCTCATTCTATCCAATTGCAAATCATTTGCCGATTCGAGAGGTGGTCGATTAAGAACGTCATTATGGGAATTCATTACGAGTGGCCAGAGTTCTGAGACATTTACTCATGAGCCAGAAAACTACAGATTGGGAGGAGTCGAGACTGGCTGGAGCAATCAAGAGGGCGGTGATGGCAGCGCAGGCCAACTTCCTGCCACTGGCAAACCTATTTCTGCGCGGCCTCGTATTTCCTGCCTGCCGGAACCCCGAGCTTCCGTCTGAGGTGTGTCAGGGGATATGCAGACACACACACACACACACACACACACACACACACACACAACTGGCTTGAGCCGGAGTGTTTTTGTGTGTTTTGTGTTTATATGAGCACATAGAAGTGAGGCCATTGTACTTACTTGTACATACGTGATGAAGAGACGACGTAACATGATAGTAAAACTCTCTCCTCGTAACACGCAATCAGTAGCAATCACACACACGTGGATATTGTACGCGGCACAAATGACTATCAGCCTTCAATATATGACGATGTTGATAATCAACATTTGCTGAGGAACAACGATATTGTAGACATCATATGTACAAGATTCCCTGACAGCAGTCAAGAGCGCCAGGCAGGAAAAAAAAGAATGTAGGAATGACAAATATTTTCTTTCACGCACGGTCATAAAAAGTTTCTTCCCGGAAGGGTGCGATGAATTTCGAGATGATCAATACGACCCGTCTTGTCTTGGTAGGGTTGGTGAGCGTTATTGTGAGACAAATATCCTAAAAAAAAATCATGGTAGCCTCTTTTGTTAGTGATTTCCATGGAAATATGAAATCAGTATAACGTTCGTAAAAGCAAATGACATGAACTATCACTAGCAATCGATATATATCATGAAAGCAGGACACCCAATGAGAGGCCAGATCAATAAGCATTTTTTCAACCTCCTTCGTCTGTGGTGTCATATTTCTTCACACAAAAAGTGGTGATATGCCTTTTTCTTTTTTTTTCTCGAGCGTAGATGTGTTGTGTAAACACCACTCGCATGCATCACTTTTGCCCTATTTTGGCTGACGAACCAACACCAACTAATCCTTTCGAGGAAGTGGAGGAACTTTACGACTTTACAGTGAGTAGCACTGTAATAGAAAACGACCAGAGTGATGGTCACGTCCAAGATATACAGCCAACAGAAAGAGTGCTTATGATAAATGCTTTATGAAATGAATGACACTCGTACAAGGAAATGACTGCTAACAAATTCCCTCTTTTGGCTGAAAGAGCAACGCAGAGTAATCCGTTCGAGGAAACGGGCGAAATTTGCAACTGGAAGAGCATGGCTGGCAACCCCGCATCTCTCCGTGCAATCCAGACCGTCTGAAGGGGATCCAATGAAGACGAATTCCCTTGCATCACGCTCACGCTCCAATAAACAGCTGAAAGTATTCGCAAATTTCAGAGAAAATGATATAAAATTATATCAATATATCACCATTACCGAAAATGTCTGGCTTTACTATTACTTCATCAAAAATGAATGGGACATAAGTGAAATGGTTTGATTTTAAACGGAAGACACAGGAAGTCAAGTAATACATTTCGTGGTGATAGGTAAGAAAAACCTCGAGGTGTTGTTAAGGTAATGACTAGAGTACAATAAGAACTGAAGTGTGCAGAAACCTCGGAAGATTTTCCATTCATGTTGAAGCCGGATGTAACTTAGATCGAGACCCAAATCTTCTAACTTATCTATGACCTTCGTTCTTTAGATATTCCTGATATTCCTTAGAAATTTACCTGTATTAAATGACTATCTTCATAGTAAGTGATTAGTCTCATTCATGTATATGATTGGGTTCATCCTTACAATTTCTGTTCTAATACAAAATCGGCAGTGAGATGTCCAACAGTATTAGACACATACGTCCAGTTTTTTGGGGTAGGACATTTAAATGAATAAAATATGTATATCAAATGTGCGTCGGCATTATCATTATCATTATTATCATCATTATCATTATCTGTTGTTTTCATCATTATTTTGTTTCCCGCATTAGCGAAGTAGCGCTAGGAAAAGAGGAAGAACGACCTCATTTGCCCACATTCATTGTCTAGCTGTCATGTATCTTGTACAGATAACACAGCCTCTGTCCACAACTAGGCCACACAGACCTGTCCGTGGTTCCTCCTGCTGGCTTACTGTGCCGTAGTTCAGTCCACTGTCAGCACGACGCCCCTTCTAACCGCACTGCTCCAGTTCACTATATACCGTGAACGCCTTACACATTCCTGCCTGCTCAGGCCCCAAACCCTCAAACTATTTTTCACTCTGTCCCTCGCCTCTAGTTCGACCTCCCTCTTCTCCTTGTCCTTTCCACTTCTAACATATACAGTCTCGCTGCCCACCTCTCCTCACTCATTTCATCCCTATGTCCAAACCATTTCAGCACACCCTCTTCATCTGTACCATATTCTTCTTATCATCCCGCCGCTCTCTTACCCTATCATCACTACTCGATCAACCGTCTTCACACTGCATGATGTCCTCAAGCAACACATTCATCCTCTTCCATTCCATCTCATCTGTAGTCCATGCATCGCATGCGTACAACACCGTCGGACTTTCGCACTGTCAAACCATTGTCAAAATTTCCTCAAAGCTTCCATATCTGTTTTTCATGCGTTTTGAGAGGCAACTTCATCATTAGTGAACAAACTGTAAAACGCAAATTCACTTAATCAAAATCATTATATTGAACCATTTGTTATAGAGGGATAAAGGTCAAAATAGATTAAAGACATACCAAGTACACCACAACGGAACCATAGGCCCCTATCCACAACCAAACCCCACAGACCTTTCCTTGGTTTCCTCACATGCCCTGGTTCAGACCTATGGCAGCATGTCTCCCCCTGTATACCACACTGTTCTGTTTCACTCTATCTCTTGCATGCCTTTCGCCCCTTTTCTTCTGCATACCAAAATAAGGAAACCGTGTACTTTCTAATTTAAAGGACAGTACACACTTTGATGGAAGGCTTGCAAATCTTATCTTAAGAATTCTTTTGTATAAGAATTTATGATGGATGCTAGGAAACCATTATCTTTAAAAAGAGGATCTTACAAGTTTGTTCTCATCGTGTATACACCCAAAGTTCGAGGATACGCAGTTAGCACTGTGAATAAGTTTTAATCGCACACATTTTTAGATTGAATAGATACAAATATGAAGAGACACATGCCCGGCACAGTGAAATTAAACTTCCAGGTGACTGATGTTTTACATCTACCTTCATTTTTCTTATATTTACATTCAAAAGTGAAGTTCATTGCTTTTCTCCACTGTAAAGTTGATTTTTGGGTGTTTATATATATATATATATATATATATATATATATATTTTTTTTTTTTTTTTTTTTTTTTTTTTATACTTTGTCGCTGTCTCCCGCGTTTGCGAGGTAGCGCAAGGAAACAGACGAAAGAAATGGCCCAACCCCCCCCCCCATACACATGTACATACACACGTCCAGACACGCAAATATACATACCTACACAGCTTTCCATGGTTTACCCCAGACGCTTCACATGCCTTGCTTCAATCCACTGACAGCACGTCAACCCCTGTATACCACATGACTCCAATTCACTCTATTTCTTGCCCTCCTTTCACCCTCCTGCATGTTCAGGCCCCGATCACACAAAATCTTTTTCACTCCATCTTTCCACCTCCAATTTGGTCTCCCTCTTCTCCTCGTTCCCTCCACCTCCGACACATATATCCTCTTGGTCAATCTCTCCTCACTCATTCTCTCCATGTGCCCAAACCATTTCAAAACACCCTCTTCTGCTCTCTCGACCACGCTCTTTTTATTTCCACACATCTCTCTTACCCTTACGTTACTTACTCGATCAAACCACCTCACACCACACATTGTCCTCAAACATCTCATTTCCAGCACATCCATCCTCCTGCGCACATCTCTATCCATAGCCCACGCCTCGCAACCATACAGCATTGTTGGAACCACTATTCCCTCAAACATACCCATTTTTGCTTTCCGAGATAATGTTCTCGACTTCCACACATTTTTCAAGGCTCCCAAAATTTTCGCCCCCTCCCCCACCCTATGATCCACTTCCGCTTCCATGGTTCCATCCGCTGACAGATCCACTCCCAGATATCTAAAACATTTCACTTCCTCCAGTTTTTCTCCATTCAAACTCACCTCCCAATTGACTTGACCCTCACCCCTACTGTACCTAATAACCTTGCTCTTATTCACATTTACTCTCAACTTTCTTCTTCCACACACTTTACCAAACTCAGTCACCAGCTTCTGCAGTTTCTCACATATATATATATATATATATGTCTCTCACCCCAACTCTCATTTTTTTTCTTTCTCTCTTTCTATCAGTAAATTTTAGGGAGAATAAAAAGATGTTCTGGAAGGAGGTAAATAGGGTGCGTAAGACAAGGGAGCAAATGGGAACTTCAGTGAAGGGCGTAAATGGGGAGGTGATAACAAGTAGTGGTGATGTGAGAAGGAGATGGAATGAGTATTTTGAAGGTTTGTTGAATGTGTCTGATGACAGAGTGGCAGATATAGGGTGTTTTGGTCGAGGTGGTGTGCAAAGTGAGAGGGTTAGGGAAAATGATTTGGTAAACAGAGAAGAGGTAGTAAAAGCTTTGCGGAAGATGAAAGCCGGCAAGGCAGCAGGTTTGGATGGTATTGCAGTGGAATTTATTAAAAAAGGGGGTGACTGTATTGTTGACTGGTTGGTAAGGTTATTTAATGTATGTATGACTCATGGTGAGGTGCCTGAGGATTGGCGGAATGCGTGCATAGTGCCATTGTACAAAGGCAAAGGGGATAAGAGTGAGTGCTCAAATTACAGAGGTATAAGTTTGTTGAGTATTCCTGGTAAATTATATGGGAGGGTATTGATTGAGAGGGTGAAGGCATGTACAGAGCATCAGATTGGGGAAGAGCAGTGCGGTTTCAGAAGTGGTAGAGGATGTGTGGATCAGGTGTTTGCTTTGAAGAATGTATGTGAGAAATACTTAGAAAAGCAAATGGATTTGTATGTAGCATTTATGGATCTGGAGAAGGCATATGATAGAGTTGATAGAGATGCTCTGTGGAAGGTATTAAGAATATATGGTGTGGGAGGCAAGTTGTTAGAAGCAGTGAAAAGTTTTTATCGAGGATGTAAGGCATGTGTACGTGTAGGAAGAGAGGAAAGTGATTGGTTCTCAGTGAATGTAGGTTTGCGGCAGGGGTGTGTGATGTCTTCATGGTTGTTTAATTTGTTTATGGATGGGGTTGTTAGGGAGGTGAATGCAAGAGTCCTGGAAAGAGGGGCAAGTATGAAGTCTGTTGGGGATGAGAGAGATTGGGAAGTGAGTCAGTTGTTGTTCGCTGATGATACAGCGCTGGTGGCTGATTCATGTGAGAAACTGCAGAAGCTGGTGACTGAGTTTGGTAAAGTGTGTGGAAGAAGAAAGTTAAGAGTAAATGTGAATAAGAGCAAGGTTATTAGGTACAGTAGGGTTGAGGGTCAAGTCAATTGGGAGGTGAGTTTGAATGGAGAAAAACTGGAGGAAGTGAAGTGTTTTAGATATCTGGGAGTGGATCTGTCAGCGGATGGAACCATGGAAGCGGAAGTGGATCATAGGGTGGGGGAGGGGGCGAAAATTTTGGGAGCCTTGAAAAATGTGTGGAAGTCGAGAACATTATCTCGGAAAGCAAAAATGGGTATGTTTGAAGGAATAGTGGTTCCAACAATGTTGTATGGTTGCGAGGCGTGGGCTATGGATAGAGTTGTGCGCAGGAGGATGGATGTGCTGGAAATGAGATGTTTGAGGACAATGTGTGGTGTGAGGTGGTTTGATCGAGTAAGTAACGTAAGGGTAAGAGAGATGTGTGGAAATAAAAAGAGCGTGGTTGAGAGAGCAGAAGAGGGTGTTTTGAAATGGTTTGGTCACATGGAGAGAATGAGTGAGGAAAGATTGACCAAGAGGATATATGTGTCGGAGGTGGAGGGAACGAGGAGAAGAGGGAGACCAAATTGGAGGTGGAAAGATGGAGTGAAAAAGATTTTGTGTGATCGGGGCCTGAACATGCAGGAGGGTGAAAGGAGGGCAAGGAATAGAGTGAATTGGAGCGATGTGGTATACAGGGGTTGACGTGCTGTCGGTGGATTGAATCAAGGCATGTGAAGCGTCTGGGGTAAACCATGGAAAGCTGTGTAGGTATGTATATTTTGCGTGTGTGGACGTGTGTATGTACATGTGTATGGGGGGGGGTTGGGCCATTTCTTTCGTCTGTTTCCTTGCGCTACCTCGCAAACGCGGGAGACAGCGACAAAGTATAAAAAAAAAAAAAAAAAAAAAAATATATATATATATATATATATGATATACAATATATGTTGCAAGAGGTCACAGTGGTGCGCGTAATCTAGTCTATGAAAGAAAAAAAACAGGAAAATGAAAGACGGTAGGTAGGTTCCCAAGTGCACTTTTGTGTAATGATGACATCGTTAGGGGAGATAAAGAATGAGATAGAAGACGTAAGTCAATTGACTGTTCTACGTCTATCTCATCTTGTATCCCCCTTGAATCATTACACGAAAGTGCACTCGGTAACTTATTGTTTCATATTCCTGTTTCTTTGCATACATTAGATCACGCACAACACTGTGCTCTCTTGCAATACACACACACACACACAGACACACACACACACACACATATATATATATATATATATATATATATATATATATATATATATATATATCCCTGGGGATAGGGGTGAAAGAATACTTCCCACGTATTCCTCGCGTGTCGTAGAAAGCGACTAGAGGGGACGGGAGCGGGGGGCCGGAAATCCTCCCCTCCTTGTATTAACTTTCTAAAATGGGAAACAGAAGAAGGAGTCACGCGGGGAGTGATCATCCTCCTCGAAGGCTCAGAGTGGGGTGCCTAAATGTGTGTGGATGTAACCAAGATGTGAAAAAAGGAGAGATAGGTAGTATGTTTGAGGAAAGGAACCTGGATGTTTTGGCTCTGAGTGAAACGAAGCTCAAGGGTAAAGGGGAAGAGTGGTTTGGAAATGTCTGGGGAGTGAAGTCAGGGGTTAGTGAGAGGACAAGAGCAAGGGAAGGAGTAGCAATACTCCTGAAACAGGAGTTGTGGGAGTATGTGATAGAATGTAAGAAAGTAAATTCTCGATTAATATGGGTAAAATTGAAAGTTGATGGAGAGAGGTGGGTGATTATTGGTGCATATGCACCTGGGCATGAGAAGAAAGATCATGAGAGGCAAGTGTTTTGGGAGCAGCTAAATGAGTGTGTTAGCGGTTTTGATGCACGAGACCGGGTTATAGTGATGGGTGATTTGAATGCAAAGGTGAGTAATGTGGCAGTTGAGGGAATAATTGGTATGCATGGGGTGTTCAGTGTTGTAAATGGAAATGGTGAAGAGCTTGTAGATTTATGTGCTGAAAAAGGACTGATGATTGGGAATACCTGGTTTAAAAAGCGAGATATACATAAGTATACTTATGTAAGTAGGAGAGATGGCCAGAGAGCGTTATTGGATTACGTGTTAATTGACAGGCGTGCGAAAGAGAGACTTTTGGATGTTAATGTGCTGAGAGGTGCAACTGGAGGGATGTCTGATCATTATCTTGTGGAGGCTAAGGTGAAGATTAGTATGGGTTTTCAGAAAAGAGGAGTGAATGTTGGGGTGAAGAAGGTGGTGAGAGTAAGTGAGCTTGGGAAGGAGACCTGTGTGGGGAAGTACCAGGAGAGACTGTGTACAGAATGGAAAAAGGTGAGAACAATGGAAGTAAGGGGAGTGGGGGAGGAATGGGATGTATTTAGGGAATCAGTGATGGATTGCGCAAAAGATGCTTGTGGCATGAGAAGAGTGGGAGGTGGGCTGTTTAGAAAGGGTAGTGAGTGGTGGGATGAAGAAGTAAGAGTATTAGTGAAAGAGAAGAGAGAGGCATTTGGACGATTTTTGCAGGGAAAAAATGCAATTGAGTGGGAGAAGTATAAAAGAAAGAGACAGGAGGTCAAGAGAAAGGTGCAAGAGGTGAAAAAAAGGGCAAATGAGAGTTGGGGTGAGAGACTATCAGTAAATTTTAGGGAGAATAAAAAGATGTTCTGGAAGGAGGTAAATAGGGTGCGTAAGACAAGGGAGCAAATGGGAACTTCAGTGAAGGGCGTAAATGGGGAGGTGATAACAAGTAGCGGTGATGTGAGAAGGAGATGGAATGAGTATTTTGAAGGTTTGTTGAATGTGTCTGATGACAGAGTGGCAGATATAGGGTGTTTTGGTCGAGGTGGTGTGCAAAGTGAGAGGGTTAGGGAAAATGAGTTGGTAAACAGAGAAGAGGTAGTAAAAGCTTTGCGGAAGATGAAAGCCGGCAAGGCAGCAGGTTTGGATGGTATTGCAGTGGAATTTATTAAGAAAGGGGGTGACTGTATTGTTGACTGGTTGGTAAGGTTATTTAATGTATGTATGACTCATGGTGAGGTGCCTGAGGATTGGCGGAATGCGTGCATAGTGCCATTGTACAAAGGCAAAGGGGATAAGAGTGAGTGCTCAAATTACAGAGGTATAAGTTTGTTGAGTATTCCTGGTAAATTATATGGGAGGGTATTGATTGAGAGGGTGAAGGCATGTACAGAGCATCAGATTGGGGAAGAGCAGTGCGGTTTCAGAAGTGGTAGAGGATGTGTGGATCAGGTGTTTGCTTTGAAGAATGTATGTGAGAAATACTTAGAAAAGCAAATGGATTTGTATGTAGCATTTATGGATCTGGAGAAGGCATATGATAGAGTTGATAGAGATGCTCTGTGGAAGGTATTAAGAATATATGGTGTGGGAGGCAAGTTGTTAGAAGCAGTGAAAAGTTTTTATCGAGGATGTAAGGCATGTGTACGTGTAGGAAGAGAGGAAAGTGATTGGTTCTCAGTGAATGTAGGTTTGCGGCAGGGGTGTGTGATGTCTCCATGGTTGTTTAATTTGTTTATGGATGGGGTTGTAAGGGAGGTGAATGCAAGAGTCCTGGAAAGAGGGGCAAGTATGAAGTCTGTTGGGGATGAGAGAGCTTGGGAAGTGAGTCAGTTGTTGTTCGCTGATGATACAGCGCTGGTGGCTGATTCATGTGAGAAACTGCAGAAGCTGGTGACTGAGTTTGGTAAAGTGTGTGGAAGAAGAAAGTTGAGAGTAAATGTGAATAAGAGCAAGGTTATTAGGTACAGTAGGGGTGAGGGTCAAGTCAATTGGGAGGTGAGTTTGAATGGAGAAAAACTGGAGGAAGTGAAGTGTTTTAGATATCTGGGAGTGGATCTGTCAGCGGATGGAACCATGGAAGCGGAAGTGGATCATAGGGTGGGGGAGGGGGCGAAAATTTTGGGAGCCTTGAAAAATGTGTGGAAGTCGAGAACATTATCTCGGAAAGCAAAAATGGGTATGTTTGAGGGAATAGTGGTTCCAACAATGTTGTATGGTTGCGAGGCGTGGGCTATGGATAGAGATGTGCGCAGGAGGATGGATGTGCTGGAAATGAGATGTTTGAGGACAATGTGTGGTGTGAGGTGGTTTGATCGAGTAAGTAACGTAAGGGTAAGAGAGATGTGTGGAAATAAAATGAGCGTGGTTGAGAGAGCAGAAGAGGGTGTTTTGAAATGGTTTGGGCACATGGAGAGAATGAGTGAGGAGAGATTGACCAAGAGGATATATGTGTCGGAGGTGGAGGGAACGAGGAGAAGAGGGAGACCAAATTGGAGGTGGAAAGATGGAGTGAAAAAGATTTTGTGTGATCGGGGCCTGAACATGCAGGAGGGTGAAAGGAGGGCAAGAAATAGAGTGAATTGGAGTCATGTGGTATACAGGGGTTGACGTGCTGTCAGTGGATTGAAGCAAGGCATGTGAAGCGTCTGGGGTAAACCATGGAAAGCTGTGTAGGTATGTATATTTGCGTGTCTGGACGTGTGTATGTACATGTGTATGGGGGGGGGGGGTTGGGCCATTTCTTTCGTCTGTTTCCTTGCGCTACCTCGCAAACGCGGGAGACAGCGACAAAGTATAAAAAAAAAAAAAAAAAAAATATATATATATATATATATATATATAAATACTTTGCTGTTCCCTGTGGGGCAGGGTAGTGCCAGGAATGAATGAAGGCAAGCATGAATATGTACATGTATATATATGTATATGGCTATGTATGTGTATGTATATGTATATATGCGTGTATATGTTGATATGTATATGTATGTATATGTGCGTGTATGGGCATTTATGTATAGATATGTGTATATGAGTGGATGATCCATTCTTCGTCTGTTTCCTGGCGCTACCTCGCTGAAGCACGAGACAGCGATTAAGAAAAATAGACAAGTTGAAAGAATGTACATGATTACATGATGAAACACACGTCACCGAGATAAGAATTACTATATCATCCAGGTAACAGCAGTACGGAAGACATTACTGATCTAAGACCCATAACATGGGTGTCCCACCTCCAATTCGCTAACATAGATCTGGAGGACAATATTGAGAACACGAAGTAGGCTGTGTCATGCTGGCATGTTGTACGCTGTTAAGTGCTGTTTCCGGAGATATTTACACAGGTAATATCCCTCCCATTAAGTTCCTGAAGTATGTCTCCTCAAATAGCTCCCCCCCCCCCCGGCAAGTCGTGGCCAGAGCCTCCCTCTCGTTTCTGACAGCGCGCGGAGGTCAATACGGCCTGATGTGTTTAGTGTTTATGCCTATGATTTACAGCGCTTGGATTGATATACTTATAGTAATTTGCTGTAGGAAGGTCGACTGGTAAAGAGGGTCATCCATGCGCCTATGTATTGTGTGTGTGTGTGTGTGTGTGTGTTGCTGTGGCGCTGTGTGGAAGTGTTTCGAAGCCTCGTCTCATTGGTTAGTCTATATTTTTGGTTTCGTTGCAAAGTTTCAATGAAATCTTTTTGGTCTGTTGTTAATTCCATTGCTTTTGTGTGTGTGTGGCTTCTCTATGTTGCGTTGGTAATACGATATGGTGTGTTGTGTCGGTGTTCGTACGTAGTGTGCGTGTGTGTCGGATCAACGGCAATCGAGCTGTTTTGTTTCACTGTTTCGTTCCACTGTTTCAACTCGTAATTTTACCTTCTTTATTTTGATTCGTCGTTCACTTAATTTCCCGTCAAATTTTTGATGACTTAGGACGCTTGGATCATTCATCAGCATGTTTATAACCTCTAATACATAATACATGATGTTAAAGTTATGTTAGTAAAGGTTTACCTGGTTGATACATAGCGTTAAAAATCCTGCTGGACAGATCACTTTCATATAATTCTTTCAAACTTTTCCAGGAGGAATTTTCTATCATTTATAAATTTCCCTTGGGAATACAGACCCACTAATACATACGCTAAGCTACGTATTATGTATGTTTTTTGATGAGCATAATTCTTGAATGTTGGAGTAAGATTTTTTCCTTTTTCCTTCACTCAATTTTTTTTTCTTCAAATCAAGGTTCATGAACGGATCATATATACCCATAAACTTCACCAATTATATATCAACAAAGAAATTGTATTTCCTTTCCGTTAAGGGATTTGTTTCATGTTGAAACCACTCTAAGCAAACAAATCTGCCCCCCCCCCACACACACACTTTATATTATTTTCTTTATTTGAACATGTTTGTTATTTTCACAAGTATCGAGATAACGCCATTAACAGACGAAGAATGGCTTCACTTGCTCACTTCCACTCTCTAGAAGTCACGAATTATGATTATCATTTTATCATTAATATTATCGTTATCATTATCATTATCATCATCATTATCATTGTCATGACTGGATAACCCCATATCCCCTTCTTCAAAGGCTTCTCTACTTTAATAGCTCCGCTTAAGTCAGTGGCAAGGAAGGGCTAGAGGGTAGGAAGTTCTCCAGTGAGACTGTAGGTGACTTTTCACTCGCGGCGTAACGACAAGCAGGCAGTGTCATAAAACGCCCAAATACAATATATATATATATATATATATATATATATATATATATATATATATATATATATATATATATATATGCCCTGGTTCGGTTCATTGACAGCACCTCGTCCCCAGTATACCCCATCATTCCAACTCACTCTATCTCTTGAACGCCCTTCACTCCAACCTTTCATCTCGAGCTGTTTGGTCCCTACTTTCTCCTTAGCTCCTCCACTTCTGAAACATATATCTTCCATTTCAACGTTTCCTCACTCCTCCCTTTCCTTACTATATACGTATATATATATATATATATATATATATATATATATATATATATATATATATATACGTATATAGTAAGGAAAGGGAGGAGTGAGGAAACGTTGAAATGGAAGATATATGTTTCAGAAGTGGAGGAGCTAAGGAGAAAGTAGGGACCAAACAGCTCGAGATGAAAGGTTGGAGTGAAGGGCGTTCAAGAGATAGAGTGAGTTGGAATGATGGGGTATACTGGGGACGAGGTGCTGTCAATGAACCGAACCAGGGCATATATATATATATATATATATATATATATATATATATATATATATATGTATATGTATATTATCCCTGGGGATAGGGGAGAAAGAATACTTCCCACGTATTCCCTGCGTGTCGTAGAAGGCGACTAAAAGGGGAGGGAGCGGGTGGCTGGAAATCCTCCCCTCTCGTTTTTTTTTAATTTTCCAAAAGAAGGAACAGAGAAGGGGGCCAGGTGAGGATTTTCCCTCTAAGGCCCAGTCCTCTGTTCTTAACGCTACCTCGCAAATGCGGGAAATGGCGAATCGTATGAAAAAATGTATATGTGTGTGTTTGTGTGAAATCACATCTAATCATATATCTTTGTGGACAATTCAGAACAACAGACTATACAGAACTTTTCATGGAAAATCTTTTTTGGTTTTCGTTATAAAGTGGGTTCGTTTTATTATGAGAAATTATGTTAGCCCTATGGCTTGTCCTGGGACAAGATCTCGTCCAAAACTCTCCACGATACACGAAAATTCGATCCTTTAGTGCTGTATAAACTTTATAAGGAGTTGAGCAAAGTTATATACTCTGTAATGATTTCTTTACCCTGATATTCAACTCCCCTTTGAATGAAATCCCTAACTATGGATTTTCGCTTGAGTTTTGATTCCTTGTATGTGTGATATACAGATTCTTTTTTTTTTTTATATATTCCGTGTAAGTATGAACCTCAGGCACTGAGCAAATAATATCAAGGGAATGTCAACTACTATCCGCAGAACCTGGAGTGTAAACATGGGGCTGATGTCATTTGCTGGTGTTGTGGAGAACCAGTGGATACAGTGCTTAACTCCATCCAGCGTTTTGAAAGCGGTTTATTGGTATCCGTGTGTGTGAAAAGTGAAAGTATATGTGAACAACATTAAGATGCGTGAGTAAAGCAAAGGCGGGAGAGACAGGAAGGTTTGAGTGTGAATTTGAATAGGGAGTTACCGGAAACATTTGAGATGGAAAAATGGAGTGAAAAAAGAAAAAAAAATTGTTGAGCAATCGGGGCAGTAGGGTAAAAGGCAGGCACGGGATGGAGTGAATTGGAACGATGTGATTTACTAGACGTGCTGTCAGTGGACTGAACCAAGACATGTGAAACGTCCGGGGTATACCATGGAAATGTCACGGGGGCGTATTTGCCTATTTGTGCATAGGGAGCTGTGGATTCGGTGCATTACACATGGCAGCTAGAGAAGAGATGTTTGCGGGTGTGGCTTTTCTTCGTCAGTTCCTGGTGTTACCTTGCTAACGCGGGAAACGGCAATCAAGTAATGTATATATATATATATATATATATATATATATATATATATATATATATATATATATATATATATACATATACAAGAAAACTACAGGTTGAAAATGAGAGAAGCGATGCCATGGCACTTTTAAGCGTGACGTTGCTGCTTGTTAATGGCAGCCGTGGCCACTGCCCGTGTAATGACTGAACAATTATCGACGCTGCATAAGCAATTAGGTGACCCACCGCCCGCTAAACGCCAGTTGGTCTTAACAAGAGAAATACTTTTTCATGTTCCCGACTTTTAACCTCGACAATTTGAGTTAAGTGTTGGAGTTAATACGATTCTAGAACTAGCGGTCTGTTGAAAGTGGCAGGTTATGAACCTGATCGTTGATTCGAACCATATGCGAAGCTTCTCCGGGGTTCAGTCATCCTGAGGGAGAAGGATAGTGAAGCTCCTGAACCAGTTTTTGGAGATGGTTCATACTCTCTCTGAGGCAGACCAAATGGCCTCTCTCTCTCTCTCTCTCTCTCTCTCTCTCTCTCTCTCTCTCTATATATATATATATATATATATATATATATATATATATATATATATATATATATACATATACGGGAGAAAGGAAAGAGTACTTACCAAAACACATGGCTAGCGCGTAGAGCTAACCGTAGAACAATTTGGTTGCAAAGAACGAGTCGCGGGAGTTGTGTGTTGTCAGAGTTATGTGTGAGACGTAAGGAGTGTATGTCTGTGGACTGTGAATGGCAGCAGCCCACGTGTGGGTGAGGCAGAAAGATGGCATGAAGCTTGACAGCTGCTGAAGTGCTGGCACACTGCGCAGCTGTCACTGAGAGAGAGAGAGAGAGAGAGAGAGAGAGAGAGAGAGAGAGAGAGAGAGAGAGAGAGAATAGCTGCCTGATGAAAACTGCAATCTATTGTGTAGATAGATATTCTCCTTTTGCTAGAAACCTATAACCTCAAAAAAGTAAGATAAAACCATAAAAAGGTTTCTGATGCTGTTCTTTAAGGAATTCCTTTCACACAGCAGGAGGGAAGAACGTTACATTGTCGGGATTCACTGTGTTCCGGTGGTCTTTTCTCTGGTAAGCTTTTTTATCCTTTGTATTCCAGTCTTCTAACCAGGCCGAGGAAGAAGTGAATATCTTAAAGCTTTAGCTGGAACTTATGATGGAGGCGGGAGGGTACATGCATATGTACGTGTGTTTACAGCTTTTCATGGCCAGTTCCACCACAGGGCTGAATGGATTTCTTTATAGACAGATTCATATATATATCCATACATCTTTAATACTTACCCGCGCGTATTTTGCTGGTATGAAATCGCTGTTATGGAGCTACGAGCTCAAGCGTTATGCTTTGTGAGAAATAGAAAACGATAGATATTTTTGACGTGGAACTATTAGCAAATGCGTATGTTCAGCTGTCCTTTTCTTCAACTGCTTTTAAGGTTCTACGTCTTTATCATTTAGGTGCAAAACCACCTCGCTTGGAACTTGAGGTTTGCCTGGTCTGTGTATGTATGTCACTCTATATGTAATTCACAAGACTCTTTGCTATACTTTCCTTCTAAAACATTTTTGATTTTACAGTAATTTGTTTTCATTTAAATGAGTTGATTTATGTTTCCATCTAAATAAGTTCATCTATCAGCTGATAACACTTACTGATGATGAAAGAGGAATGCACATCAGTAAATAAATCACATTAGAGAAAAAATCATTTCATCGTTGATCTTATACACCTTTGAATTTAGGTTTCGGCCACTGGGAGGTGAGCTAGTGAGGGACGAACTGGACTAACGTAAAAATAAATGCTTTGAGGATCATGTACTATTGTGTGACCCTCACCACGTCACCCTGATGAAGGTTTCTAGATTTTTCCCCTCAAATTTCTGATGTGATTTGTCTGCCGTTGTGGATGAATATTCAGTTCGTTTAAGTCGTCTCGACAAATAATTTGGATATACTTTCATCTTCCCTTAGTCCTCTCTTTCCCTGTTACTGGTGTCAGGGTAAACATCTAAGATTATCACGTTTACCTGTTATCATTAGACTGGCATTATTCCAGTTATGTTGAATTTCTTTGACATTGTCGGATGCATTACTTCGTGTCCTTTTCTTCACATTGTTGTCTTCTTTACACACACACACACACACACACACACACACACACACACACACACACACACTTCCATGTTGTAATGGTTAGCGTTACTGACTATGGTTCAGCATGGGCTCGTTCGGGGTTGGACCCACATCGGTTCGAATCTTTGGCGTGGCAGTCGATTGGGCGATATATATATATATGGTCACTTGGATCAGGCAGCGGTGTGTGTGTGTGTGTGTGTGTGTGTGTGTGTGTGTGTGTGTGTGTGTGTGTGTGTGTTTTACACACACAGGAGTAAAGACACGACGCATACAAACAAAGCTAAGAGACGGATCAACTCGAGTGTAAAACTGTCTCCCCGTAATACAATTTAGTGATCACAAACAGTAATCACATTGACCAAGATCACAATATTCTTCTAAACTTTGGTTACCACGCTTAAAGAAGCGCAAGGAGATAATGATAGAGAAGGAGCAGAGGATATCAACCAAGATGGTGGTTACATGGAGAAGCTAAAAGCTTTAATTTGCCCATCATGGAAGAGAGAAGAGTAAGAACGACCTGACCACAATCATTGTGTTTTTAAACTAGTTTGATGACGTGAACAATGAACAGCACTTCGAAAGATGTAAGGAGAGAACAAATATCGGATACGACGTGAAATTAAGCAGGAAACGATAAAAAAAAAAAGGATATCAAGAAGCACTTGTAAAGTATAAAGTTGTGGATGAGTGGGATAAACAGCACGAGGACATGGTAAATGTCGACAGCATGCAACAGTTTATAAAGATTTATGATTGCACAGATGTTGCCACGATGCAAATCTCCCTCCCCGTACGGGACAGATGCATAATCAGAAATGGATGATTAAATATTTAGAGACACACAAATACATACAAATGTATACTTATCTATACTGAGAATTTTTCTTGCTGGTATGTTGGCTATGTGATGTCTCCATACTTCAGTCGATTCGCCTCCAACGTTCGGTGTTTCCGTGGCTTTTGATGTATCACTTTAACGTGAGTGAGGACGGACAGATAGCTTCATCTCTTTCATCTTACTTATTGATAGAACCATCAGACATTTTATGACGTGGTGGTGGCTACATGTTCGTATTTCTTGACATCTGTTCCCTCTCTGATTTTCATTACAGCGTTTCAACCTTCAGCAAGGATTCGAATCCCAGTCCTTCAGGGTCCTTCTTAGGCATTGAAACCATTACACTGAGCCAGTAAAATAGTTAGTGAACTAATTTTGACTTAGATGAAAAGAAATGTATGAAAGCAACTCAGATGAAAAGAAATGTGTGAAAGCAACTCATGGTTAGAACTATTAAGTCTTTAAAAAGCAGAATAAAAGCGACATTGAAAGTAGTAGATCATGACATGCTGGCTCGCCAAATAACATAGGTCACAGTGGCTCAGTGTAGTTCATTGCTGTACGTCTAGACCCCCATTACATTTAAAAGCATCAGATGCCATAAAGACATGGCACATTTTCTTATGAGAATGCTGGTAAGATTAATCTTCTCTCTCCGCACGCAATGAGAGCAATTCTTTTTTAAACCAGCCATGTCTAAGAGACATCTCTGGACCATCATGATTGAAAGGGTTGTAAAAAAAAAAAAAAAAAAAAGCTATGTAATCTTCTTGATGCTGGTCTACTCCATTACGAGTGTATAGGGCTACTAAAAGTTTGTAATCCTGTTAGTGCTGGGCTACTGCGGCCTTAACGACGGAGGAGCACCATCAGGAGATGAAGGGGAGAGAGTAAGGAGGTGCATCGTACTGACAGTAACGGCAGCGGTGGCTATGGTTATGCTGGAGTGGCGGGAGGATTTTGATGTCGAGGAAATCATAAATTCTATTTCTTATCTATCGTTTATGTGTGTCTGTGTGTATGTGTGTATGTGTGTGTGTGTGTGTGTGTGTGTGTGTGTGTGTGTGTACATTGTGTAAAGAAAAGGAACAAAAGTTTGAACAATTAGAGGAAATGCAGCTGTAAGTTATTGCCGGGCCCGCCTAGGCTCGAATCCTGGGAGTAGCAATTGGCCTGCAATTTACCCAGCTGTTCATCCTTCCCTTGGAGCTGGTCGATGCATTGGTTATGTACTTAGGTATAGGATAACATATTTTCTTTCACGCACGCGCAGTTGAATAGAACATATTCACTTCCATGTACTGCTTCACTCATTCCCACGACTCCCTCTTCCTGTAGAAATGCCACCACCTCTTCTGCTCTCGTCCTCACACGATCCCAAGACTTTGCCTCAGGTACATTCCCAAACCTTTCTTACCCCCTTCCCCTTCAGCTTTGTCCTCACTCTCTACCTCCACGCGATTCCTTCAGATGTATTTGACCCAACGAGTTTAAACCCAGCCAACCACACTATCACAAACGAGCTTCTAGGGAACTTAGTCCACAGATCAAGATATTACCTTCGTTACCGCCCTCATCTCTGATACCACAGGATATGAATAATTCCTGCTTGAGTTCTTTGTTGCTTTGTTTTGTATAATCTTTTAAGGAATCTGACATAAGACTGACAGTGTTTGTGCGCCCGAAACGTCTCATGTGTTTCGGAAGTAATGTAAAAATGACGTTATCTGATGAAGCTAAACATGCACTGAGATATATAAAAAAAGAAATAGATGATTGTGAATATTCATTGGTCTTAACTTCTACGTAGAAAAATATCAGTGTTTTCTGCTTACTTACGCGAATATATTCTAAGATTCATCTATTATTTCTTCAGGACCAATTTCTAAGGAAGAATCCTCGTGTCGCACACGACATCTCGAGAGGATAGAAAAATAGAACAGCCACAGTTCACATCAGGTTTTTGATTCTTTAAACCCTTCTTTCCTCTTTCCATTTATATGCCCTTATCCTCCATCTCTCTACCCTCTACTACCCTTTTGTTCTCCATCTTCATAACGTTTCTTATGATTACTCATTTTTCCATAATCTTTTTCGCACTTTCCTCTTATTCTCCCTTTACCACTTCCTTCCTTCACATTACTCTTATTCGCATTCTTCCATCCAAAGCCTTCGTCATCACTCCCGTCCTCTCAATCATTCACTTCTTTATCAGTCCTCATATCTACGCTCGATCTTTATCTTTACTTCATACTTTCAACAACTCCAATAACTCTCCTTAAGACTTTAATCACTTAGGACTCCACGGGTGGCTAAAGGACGGAAGCAAACGATTCAAGGCAAATGATAACGTGTCGTCCACACCACCAGCAACACAGCTTCAGTAGACATGCTGAGCCCGACTTTCGAATCCCCCACCCACTACCTCCTGCCAGAATCTACTCAACCAAGAACCTCCTCCCGAAACATCTCAACCATCTCCATTTTCTGTTGGAGCTTAACAGGACTGGATTCCTGTTTTGCTTCCCGAACCACACCATCTCAGGACGATCGCCTTCCTATATATATCGTTATTGTCGTAGACTGGATGACCATACATTTTACTCTGATGACTTGACTTCAGTTTAATATTTCGTCTTATTTCCATTCGTCTTTCGTGACCAAGAATCACATGGCTGGGTTTACGTGCCATGCTTGTGTTGTTATCTTACTTGGTTCTCGTTTGATCACACACTGGTTTGCATCATCGACCGAAATCATCTCCCCCCCCCCCATGTCTCCAATTCCCACAACACTCACTGGACACTGTTATCCTCCTCCCCCACCAGCCACCCAACAACCCCACGTAATGGATGGCTCGTGGGGTTGGCCAGCGAGGGTCAGAGGCCGTAGTTGCACTGGGGGAGGATAGGTTGGTGTAGGGGGAGGGAAAGAGTTAACTGGTGGTTGAGTTTGTGGTGGTGGTTATGGGGTGGGGGGAAGGAGGGGGTGAACAGTAGGCAAGAGGAGGAGGGGAAAGGAGAAAAAGAAATATTTTTTCCACTCACGTTTGACATATGTTTGACGGGTGACCTTTTAGCTGGCGAGAGCCTTTGAATCGAACAACATACAGGAGGGGAAGCGAGTGGGTGTGGGGGATAGTACGAGGGGACAGGCATCGTTGCATATTTTCTATTCCCCGAGACAGAAACAAGGACCAAGGACGCTGGCCACCTACCCTGACAGCTGGCACCAACTGTGTTGCTGCTGCAACCGAGAAATTGGCTGGTCGGTGTAGTTCATGATATCAGAAGAGACTCGAACAAACTGTTGATCAATGTGTGATCGTTGCAATCATACATACTAATTCGTATTCAAAGGATAATTGCCTCTATTAACAGAAAACCAAATCGAAATTTTGATAGAAACGTAGAATCTGAATATTGATTTTCGTATTTTCTTTCCCACGGTACACGTAAATATTTTTCTGAGAGAGTTAGAAACTCATCTTTTCATGCAAAATTTATATTTCCATGGAAAACGCTCCGTCCCTTGCGTTCTTCACCCAAAGATGTACAAAGAATTGATGAGAGGCGGAAGTGGAAAGGCGTCAACACCCAAACAACTGGAACTGGAAAATGATGCAGTGGGGGAAAATGGCAACGAGATAAATCTCTGGAAATCAAGAAATTTCAATGAAGATGAAACTCGAGCTTGACTTAGCTGAAAGTAAAGGATATTGATCATAGAGGAAGAATGGCAATGCTTGTAACAAATAAGAGATATGAAGGTGAAAATTTCTCCAAAAAAAAAAGGATATAAGGAAAAGAGAACTGAGAGTAATAAAAAGCCTCATGACAGGGCGAACAAATTAACATACATATCTCCAACAATGAAAAAAAATGAGTGAAGAATGTTCAAGTCGACTCATATGACCGGGAAAGCAACTGGGTGTCATGAAATACCAGCAGAGTTCGTCAGGATCATGAAAGAAGACAGATCGGAATTGAAGACTTGATTGATGTATGATAAAAGCGAATGGCCCTGGAATGTCCCGAGGGCAGTCATTATACCCTCATATATATATATATATATATATATATATATATATATATATATATATATATATATATATATGTATATGGGTCCTGGATGTGGAAAGGGAGCTGTGGTTTCGGGCATTATTGCATGACAGCTAGAGACTGAGTGTGAACGAATGGGGCCTTTGTTGTCTTTTCCTAGCGCTACCTCGCACACATGAGGGGGAAGGGGGATGGTATTCCATGTGTGGCGAGATGGCGATGGAAATGAATAAAGGCGGACAGTGTGAATTGTATGCATGGGTATATATGTATGTGTCTGTGTGTGTATATATATGTGTACATTGAGATGTATAGGTATGTATATTTGCGTGTGTGGACGTGTATGTATATACATGTGTATGGGGGTGGGTTGGGCCATTTCTTTCGTCTGTTTCCTTGCGCTACCTCGCAAACGCGGGAGACAGCGACAAAGCAAAATAAATATAAATATATATATATATATATATATATATATATATATATATATATATATATATATATATATATATATATATATATATATATATGATTAACATCGCAGTAGCACGAGCAGGTTTGAAGATAAAACCACACTTCTTGGAGACTTGTACTGATGGCTGAGGATGACAGAGGATGGGCAAGAATGCATTTGCAAACTTAGCAACCACTGCACCTGACTACGTGTAACCTTTACCTCTGGCATGTAACCTTCAGTCGTAAGGTCACGCCTGCCGCTGCTACCGGACCTGAAGGGTTAACTCCTTGACCTGACCGGATGGAGTTAACCCTTCAGGTGGTCTGACCTTATGTTGAAGGTCACATGCTAGAGGCCAAGGTTACACGTAGTCAAGTGCAACATTCTCGGACATTCTTAATTAGCAATTGTCAAGGGCCCGTGTGGGGCCGAAACTGTATCGGAATGGTAATAACAAGTATCCAAGCTATGTCTCTTCCTTGTATATCAACTGACTGTTATGTTTCTTGTTTCTCACCTGATGATATGATGATTACACGAAAGTGCACTTGGGAACTTATCGCGTTTCATTTTCCTCGTGGACTCATAGAATATACTTGATCACGCTCAGAATTGTGATCCGTTCCAATATATATATATATATATATATATATATATATATATATATATATATATATATATATATATATATACATATTCCTATGAGTCCACAGGGAAAATGAAACTCGAAAAGTTCCCAAGTGCACTTTCGTGTAATAACACATCATCAGGGGAGACACAAGAGAGGAATATAACAGTCAGTTGATATACATCGAAGAGACGAAGCTAGGACGCCATTTGGTAAACATGTGATTGTCCATGTGGACTCATAGGAATACCTTGATCACGCGCAAAATTGTGATCCTTTCCAATATATATATATATATATATATATATATATATATATATATATATATATATATATATATATTTTTTTTTTTTTTTTTTCAAACTATTCGCCATTTCCCGCGTTAGCGAGGTAGCGTTAAGAACAGAGGACTGGGCCATTGAGGGAATATCCTCACCTGGCCCCCTTCTCTGTTCCTTCTTTTGGAAAATTAAAAAAAATTGAGAGGGGAGGGTTTCCAGCCCCCCGCTCCCTCCCCTTTTAGTCGCCTTCTACGACACGCAGGGAATACGTGGGAAGTATTCTTTCTCCCCTATCCCCAGGGAAAGATATATATATATATATATATATATATATATATATATATATATATATATATATATTTATAGGTCGGTAGATACTTCTGTAATAATAACAAAATACACAGCCTGTGTGTCGAAAAATAACAGAGTCCCACATATGCTGGCAAAGCGTTATTGAATGATCGCTGTTATGGTGATGATTCTTCAGAAATTCCTTTCATATCATAACGCGAACGAACGCCACTGGGAGCCGCAGCGCCAGCAATTGACCCTGCGTCATGTCTTTGCTCAGTGGTGTACAATCATGCTGTCACGACTGAAGAAGTATTGATTATGTGATGTAGTGCATGACTGCCAAAAATGAAGTGTACATATGTGTGTGTTTGTACGTCTTGATGAAATGTCTTTGCACAGGATCTTTGTACATATGAAAACATACGAAGGAACGTATTAAACATATTTGAAAGTCATATATATATATATATATATATATATATATATATATATATATATATATATATATATATATATATATATATTTAGGAGTCATGTATAATGAAGGGTGGCCAATAATTCTAGGTCCCTGGGATTAAATCGTTATTAGAGAAAGAAGGTTGAGTCAACTTTACGTGTTAACCAGACTCACGCGACCTGTTACACTCACAGTAAAGGTAACGTGGAGCTGGACAGACTCTGCACTGGCTTGGCTGTCTTGATAGTTGACAAAGTACATGATTATACCAGAGGTATGTCAGCACGATTACTTGGGTATCATAATTATCATTATCATATCACTATATTTTGCTATCATTATTACTATTCCATCATTATAATTATCATTATCATTACTTCTGTTGTTGCTATTATTATCATCATTATTACTATTTTTGTTATTATTACTGTTACTTGTAACAATAGTAGTACCGATACTACTACTAATACTACTACTGCTATCATTGGTAGAAGTAATCGTAGCATCAGTATCGCTAACATTATTTTGTCATTATTGTCATTATTATCATTATCATTGCTATTGTCATTATCATTATCACTTGTTATATAACGCCGAACACAGGAGCAGTAGAATGTTGAATAAAGTTCTTGGGTTTATAATTTGGGTTTTCGAATCAAAGTCGATGGAAAACATTTTCACACTTTATAATTCACTGTTGCAGCCCCATCTTGAATATTGTTGTGTGTTTTAGTCATCTTACCTGAAGGAAGGTACAGACTGAATAGAGAGAGTACACCAACGAGCTACAAAGAGGATTCAGAGGAACAGATCCATTTTCAAGACTCTCTTACAAGAAAGGGTTACAGGCATTGAATTTGTCCATCAATGATAAGAGATGAATAAAGTCTAAACTAATCACAATCTTTAAGTTTTTAAACTGGCTTTGAAATATGCATGGCTAGAACAACGAGGGACCCAGAATGTGATCCCAAAGAAGGAACTTGTTAGAGAAGATGTTAAGAAGTACTTTTATAGTATGAGAGCAGCGGGTAAATGGAACAGACTAAGTAATGAGATGGGGAGTGTGGATAGCATACAGGAGTTTTAAGAACAGCATGATATAGTTCAAGAATTGGGGTCCTACACGTATGAAACTACCCCCGACACAGAACAATGAGGTAATCACAAATAGGTATACACACACACACACACGCACACACACACACACACACACACACACACACATACATTTTCCTTGTCACAAGGATGTTTTTTAGCTGCCAAATTAACTTTATTCCCATCCTCTGTACGCAATTCCTGACCCTCATCCATCTAAGGAAAACTAGAATACAGCTCACCTTCCTCAGTCAAGGCGTTATGCTTGAGCCGACCAATGGAAGATGAGGATTAATGGATGTCCTTCTCCTTCTGGTTGTTCGTGAGCTTTGCATCGCATCTCTGGGTTCATTTCATGACTGCATCGCCATTCCGCTCGGAGAGGATTCGAAAGCAGGTTCTGTTGAGTTGCTGCCTTCATGCTAACAGAGCTGTAACACAGTAATGAGTGAAACAGAATTCATAACTCATGGGCAAAGCCGTTTTTTTTTTTTTTTTTTTAGAGAGCCTTAGACTGAATCGTTATAAGAAATAATCGTACGATGAAAAATACAAGAAGAAAAATACAGAAATACGTAAGAGCCTAAACATGGAAGCTTTCCTGATTTTTTCGTGTATGCCACACTCTTATCACAACCAAATAGTCGCATTCCCTTAAAACAGATACCATCAACAGCCTCGCCATTAGCCAGGAGATATGAGGGTCATTTTCCTTTTCTATGTAATGATGTTATCTTTACGAAGTTGCGTCATTTGTTTTCTGTTGTGTAGATCCTCCCTGCTGGTCCACCACGACTTGTGAATGAGGTGGGGAAATACCAGCTCAGAGTCGAGATGTAGCAGACGATATTGGAGCTGGGTAGAGTTGAGGAAGAGGTTGAGGAGGACAATACGATGACACTGGTAATGTCGATAATTAACAGGGGCAATATGATTATTCTTCCTGGTGTTCCTTCCCCAGCTGCTACAGACTGCTGACTGTCCTCCAGGATTGCGTTACACACACACATTCGATTAATACTCAAGTACTCGCCGCCTGGTGAGCAGAGAAGAAGGGAGTTAAGAAAACGCGTTCATCAGGCTAGGCCTCCCCAGCACTCGAACCAGGGACTCTCCGGTTGTGAGCTTACTACACTGGCCACTGCGCTACATTCCTGTGTTATGGTGGTGATGCTCTGTCCAAAATTGAAGAAACCTTTTCGGTGAATATCTATCTAGCTTTCTATATATATATATATATATATATATATATATATATACATATATATATATATATATATATATATATATATATATATATATATATATGTGTGTGTGTTTGTGTGTGTGTGTATGTTTATGATGTCACTATGGCTGTTTAATCTGTTACTGGATGGGGTGGTGAGGAATGTATATGCAAGGTTTCTGAAGAATGATGAAGGTATTACAGCTTATTAGGACGGGAGGACCTGGTAGGGTAGTCACTTGTTGTTTGTTGATGACACGTCGCTTGTGGCAGATTCGAGTTAGAAACTGCAGAAATTGGCGTGTGTGTGAAAGGAGAAGGCTAGATGTAGCTAAAAACAGAATTATTAGGTTTACCAGTGCGAAGTTGTGGTGTAAATTTGAATAGAGAAAACTTAGATGAAGTGAAATATTTTAGATGCTTGTGAGTGGACATGGCTGCGTATGGAACCATAGATGGTGAAAGAAGTCATAGGGTGGGTTAGGGGACGAAGGTTCTGGAAGCACTGAAGCATGTGTGTAAAGAGAGGTCGTTATCCGAGAGGATGAAAATGGGTATGTTTGAAGTTATAGTTATCTTAATAATGTTATATGGGTGGGAAGTAGTTGTAGATGAGACTGTAGAGGAGGTAATTATGTTGGAAACGATGTATCTGAGGACAGTATGTGGGGGAAGGAGAGTTAATCGAGAAAGTAATGACAGTGCAAGAGAGAGGTGAAGTAATAAGTAGAATATGATTGAGAGAGAGCTAGAGAGGTTGTGCTGAAACAGTTCAGACATATGAAGAGAATGAGTAAAGAAAATGTAGTAAAATTTTATAGTACATCGAGTCGGGGAAAGGCGAATTGGAGATGGAAGGATGGAGTGAGTAAGATTTGAGTGCCAAGGACGTGAACATGCAGGAGGGTGAAAGGCTTGCATGGGTAAGTGTGAAGTGAAGCGATGTGGTATAATGGGGGCGACGTACTGTCTATTGGACTACGGTATATGAAGCAGCCGGGAGAAACCACGAAAACGTGTGTGTGTGTGTGTGTGTGTGTGTGTGTGTGTGTGTGTGTGTGTGTGTGTCTCATCTGCTGCTGTGGAGTCGATCTGATTAACTATGCTGTTTTTCTATCCAATTCTCATAAAGCTGGAATCATTTCATTTATACTCATTTGCACATTGCTTCCCTCACGCATGACCCACATTGCCCTGAGCTCTGTCATTTCCCATTTATCTCCGGCGATACCATTCCATTGTCATTTGGTCTTATACAACTTTAGCTCATCACTGACTCTCTCATTATGCTCAGCAACGCCACCTCCCTCATCTCTGACTCTTTTGGTCTGAATTCTAAAATCAAGTCCTTATGATTAGCTCTTATGTACCTTAGTAAGTTAGCGTCGATTACTAAGACACTTGAAGCTTGTTTGTATTTGCCTCATGCAGATTTAAGCCTCTGAATATACCAGATGACATTGGTCGGGAGC